>NC_056748.1:1171146340-1171266340 GCF_019279795.1 Protopterus annectens
AGAACTTCTCAAAAGCCGACTTCACACTTCTAAAGACTAGTGTGGTCTCCTTTCAGGCCCCGAGCTGGCGGAAAACAATACTCAAGCCGCTGAATCACTTACAAACGCCTTCTACCAGCACCTGCAGGACTGCATGGATAAGGCAATCCCAAGCAAAACAAAGACTCTTTGTACCAAAGGCAAGCGTCCAGTCTGGTGGACCCCAGCCATAAACAAACTCTACAACAAAGGAGGAAGCTACTACAAGATAGAGCAAAATCCTTAAAAGGTAAGACACCCTTGATCACTATAAGTAAAAACTAAGAGCTCTCATAAAATCATCCAAAGCAAATTTGAGAGAAAAATAGCTAAAGACTCAAAAGACAATCATAAGGCCTTCTTTAGCTATGTTAGAAACCTAGGAGGAAACTCCCAGATATGCTCAGAACTAGTTCAAAATGATGTGAAGATTACTGATCCTACAGACATTGCCAACATACTGGCTGACAGGTTCAGTGCAAACTTCTCCCCTCCCCAAAAGGAGAGATATCTATACCAAATGAGTGCAGCCCCCAAACATCTCCAGCCCAAGTGAGAACTGCTCTCTCCAAAGCAAAACACAGCATCCATGGGACCCGATGGTGTCCCCGGCTGTGTGCTCCACGAACTCAATGAGGAATTAAACCCACAGCTAGGACAGCTGTTTAATCAAAGTCTTACCTCTGGATACGCATTCCAGGAGTGGCGCACTGCAACTGTGGTCCCACTTCACAAAGGCGGTGCCTCCACAGACCCTGGAAATTACCGCCCATTAGCTTGACAAGCCTTATCTGCAAAGCCATGGAGAGGATCATAATGGACCTCATAAATAAAGACATAGGGAATTTGCAGACTTTGGATCCAACCCAGTTTGGCTTTGTCAAAGGCAGATCATGCCTTTTAAACTTGGTTGACTTTTTGAAACAGTCACCAAAGCCATTGATGAGGGAAAGGCAGTCCATACAGCCTACCTCGATCTGGCTAAGGCCTTGATACAATACCCCACTCGGGTATCATTGAAAAACTCATCAGCTTAAATGTTAACCCATACATCACAAGATGGGTTGCAAACTGGCTGGGTGACAGAACCCACAGGGTCAGAGTTGCTGGCGCCATGTCAGACTCAAAGCCTGTCACAAGTGGTGTCCCACAGGGCTCAGTCCTGGGCCCACTCTTGTTTGGCATCTACTTTTCCAAGTACAAGCAAACACAGGAGGGTTATGGCTGACAAAGTTTGCAGATGACTGCAAACTGGCCATAGTAGAAAACACATCTGACACAGATATCCTTCAGAAGGGTCTCACAGAAACGGATAACTGGTGCCAGAGCCACGGCCTAAAGTTAAATGCCAAAAAATGCATAGTCATACCCTTCGGGAAAAACAAGGGTACCCCTAGCTACCAAATAGGTGGCAATCCACTGAGCACAGAAGAAGTTATCAGGGACCTGGGGACCCAGGTTGATAGTAGTCTGTCATTCGACACCCATGTAGCTAAAGTAGTTAGGAAGTCCTTCTACATTGCCCACCTTATCATGAAGGGATTCTCATCTAGATCAAGGGAGGTCATAGTCTCCCTTTACTCATCACTCATCAGACCAATGATTGAGTACAATGCCCCATTCGGAATGTATCTGACCCGACACTTGCAGCAGCTGGAGAGGCCACAAAAGTTCCTCACCAAAAGGATAAAGGGTCTCAAAATCTGTCCTATGCTGCCCGACTGAAAGAACTCCAGCTCTATTCAGTCGCCACGCTTGCTCAGAGGTGACCTTTGCCTAACATACAAGGCCATGTCAAACCCAGATTTGATGAATATGCTTCACCTCAAAAATCTAGATCCATCAGAGCCACAAGGGCGGAGACTTAAACCTCGACACGGCTATTAATAGGACATGCTGGAGGGATAGATTCATCACCCAAAGACTCCCTATGCTGTGGAACAAAATCCCGGTACATGTGAGGCAGAGCACCTCGCTGGCCTTGTTCAAGAGAAATCTTGACCAATGGATGGGAGATCGCAGATATACCCCAGGAATTACCTCAGTGTCACTGCTCGACAGAGGCACAGCAAAATAATGGGTATAGTTCCCCATACTAAAGGGGTGGCGTAAGCCACAAAACAATGGGCTAGGCTTATAAATGCCCTCGGGCAGATAGCCTAGTATGAACCTATGAACCTATGAACCTATGAACACTTAACCAATCAGAGACTGTAATAGAGCCAACACCTTCCACCACTATCCAATTGGAATCAGCAAATACTAGTAGTGTGAATGTCTGTATAGCTGAGGAAGGCATCCAATTGCTGAATAACATTGAAGTGTTCATGCCCACTGGTACCAAACCGGCAAAATATGGAGAAAACCCCTCTTAAATGGATACTTTTGTCTCTACGCAGTCCTTTGAAGAAATACAAAAGAAAATTGATACAACTAAAGTTTTCCAATGTAATTTTTTTAGCGCAGACATGCTTCTCACTACAGCCCATTGCAGTGAGAAAGAGAAGCAGAGGGAGAAGTATGAGCAGAAAACAAGGACGAAATGGAATGGAGGACGAGACCAGCTACATGAAGTTGTACTCCAAGGTAGGACAGAATCCTCAGTGCAAGAAATTGAAGAAATAACATTATCTAGTATAGATATGCTAGAAAATCAACAGACAAATGTACTGAATCTCTCTGACTATATTTTGAATGTAAATGAGAAGCAATTGTTAGCGAAAGACCTCTCATTTGTACCTGCTGCATCTAGCGATTTAACTGAACTATTGACTGACCTAAGACTTTTTGCTAGATCTTTAGAACTGACATTTTAATGTAAAAATAATAGATCCACTGAATTGTCATTCAAACATGCTAGTACTTTTGTACCACACAGTGCTCTCATTGTAAAAGCATTCACTGATGTGTGAACAAGATATATATAATGCTTTCTTTAAACAAAAACCTAGATTATTTTTAACCTTACAGTTGGTGAAAGACATGCATTAACTTCATTGCTTATGAATGAAAATTTGATTATTAAACCTGCAGACAAGGGTGGCATGATTGTGCTAATGAATGCCTCTCTTTATATTAGTAGAATGAACTAATTTTTATCTGATAGTCATACGTTTACTTTAGTAAATGCTTCTTACGTTAACATGATTATTGCCAAAGTGAAAAGTTTTCTTTATGAATTATTGATGGAAACTAGTATCAACTCTGAAACATATAATTATTTATATGTGGCTAACCCTGTCATCCCCTTTATATATGGCTTACCTAAAATTCACAAGTCCCTTATTACACTGCCTATGAAACCTATAGCCTCTGGCAGTAAATGGGTTACTGTAGCCATCTATAAATATTTAGATAAACAGCTAGCTCCCCTTCTTCAGTTTAGTCATAGTTTTATTAAATATACAGGTGACTTTTTGCTCTCCTTAAGAGAATGGTGTACGAATAATGAAGCTAGTAACATCTGCCTTGTAACTATGGACGTGAGATCACTTTTTACTGTGATCCCAAATTCCTATGATATTGAAGCAGTTAGAGAATTTCTCATTATGCACAGTGGGTTTTCTTCATTTTAGATCCAATTAATGTGTCAGATGTTAGAGTATGTCGTAGAAAACAATGTATTTAGCTTTGGAGATAACTATTTCCATCAGAAACAGGGCGTTGCGATGGGGACTCCTGTCGCTAATTCCTATGCGAATATGGTATTAACTAAATGGGAAGAAGAAGATATTTATTTAGATACTTCAGCCAACTTTAGGAACACTAATTTAGTTCTATATAAACGTTTTGTGGATGATATTTTCAGTTTTGTGGAACAATAGCGATTTTCATCTTATTGCTTATAAAGACCACTTAGAATCCACAACTGACTTTCTGTTGTTTGAATTGAATATTTGTGTGAATCTGTATGTTTTCTCGACATTACTATATTAAAATAAAATAATACACTGGTTACAGCTATACATAGGAAAAATGTACAAGTACCAAAATATGTCCGTTGTACAAGTATGCATCCTAAGCATACATTTAGAGGGGTAGTGAAAAGACAGTTCATGAGAGCTAGAAGGCTTAGTGCAAAGGATGATACATTTATTAAAGAAATGTATGAGATGGGAAGAGGTTTTGCCAACAGAGGCTATAATATTAATGTTATTGAACAATCTTAAGAAAGAAGTTACATCTATGAGGGGAACTGTAGTTAAGCCATATATACTAAGATTGAATGATGAATCTTTTACTTGCAAAATGAATTATAATAATAAAATTAATTATGTAATGAAATACAGTAGACATTCAGACACTATACAGAGAATCATAAGGGAAAAAATGGACTATATTAACATCTAATCAAGTAATATGTGAACTGATAGGCACTAGACCAAGCTTTACATACAAAAGAGAGAACAATCTTAAACAATTATGTTATAAAGATCTTGGTATGAAGAAGGGTGTCAAGACACCTGTAGGAAGACTAGGGACAGTGCCTTGTCTGAATTGTTTACATTGTAATGACATTAATACAGAACATTTCTTTATAAATAATTTAAATGGCAAACCATTTGAGTTTAGAGCTAGGGGGACATGCAGTACATCTAATATTGTTTATTTTGCGAACTGCATACAATGCAGTTGTTTCTATATAGGAAAGACTAATAAAAAATTAAAGGACATAATTAGCTCACATTTATCAGATATACGAAGAAATATTGCAACAAATGCCTTAGCCAAACATGTACATAAATTTAAATTTAGAATTTTGCAGGTGATATACCAGAATTCTGAGGGTGGTGACTTAGTGAATAAAACTGAGTTAATTGAGTATAAATGGATTAATTTTTTTCGAGCAGACCACTTTCCACGTTTAAATTCTGCTGTTAGTATCAAACCTGTTTTAAAACAGAGACATGAATTAGTTTGAGCCTTTTAGTTGATGTATGTATTATTTTTATAGTTATATTTTTTATAGTTATATTTGTATACCTTTACATGTATTTATTTATGACTGTGATATCTACTATATGTCTAAGAGACAGGGCACTTTAATTCAGCTAATCAGACTGACTATGTGAGCGGATTGGTTGAACTGTTTTTTAAAAAATGCAATGTTTGCTGCTGATTTTATGCATTGAGAAAGAGTTTTACTCAAAAGCTTTGTATGTTGTCTGACCATTAAAATGCTGCGGTGAATATTCAGGATTTTTGTGTTTTTAGTCTGGTTGATATGGGCATCCTCAGACAGTGTAGCAACTGACTCTTGTACATGGACAACCTTCTACTACTACCACCTAGGAACACAATTTGTGGGAGATGTAATTACATTAAGAACCTAGAGTCTATGCTGTATTCCTCACAAGCCAGTATATCTGGCACTGAGAAGGCTGTCAATACAAACACCACACCTCAAGCACCACCTACACAACACACATCCACATATGTGCAGGTCTTCACCACAAACATACCCAAACAAAAGAGACCTCCAAGGCAAAAACACACGCGAATTCCACTACCCACCACACCAGACATAGTCCACACTCCTGTGTCTCACAGCCACTAAGGCCTAACCATAAACCCAACATATTAGTCATGGGAGACTCCATTGTGAGACACACAGATGTGCCCCTCACCAGGCTAGATAAGGAGAAAGTCACGGTTAGTTGTTAGTCAGGTGACAGAATCTGCCATATCACACATGCACTCAACAACAGATACTGTTATAACTCTGTCATAGTCCATGTTGGCGTGAATGACTTGGGATGTACCTCCCTGGACGATTTGAAGAGAGGCATGATCGAGCTCATTGAATATGTGTCCCAGGCAAGTATGTCCCTAGCCTTAAGTAGCTTTCTACTGTCACCCAGAATGATGCCTCAATACAAACAGAAAATTACTTTAACAATTGACTTAATTTCTGGTATCATACCAAGGGGATCCATACCTGACAGCCTGGGAAGACATGATCGACAGACCATGATGCTTTGCCAGGGATGGCCTGCATCTGTCTCCCTTGGGCTTCTGACAAAGGCTTTTGCCTCCCCCATAGTGCCTTTTTAGGCAATGCTATGAGGTCAAAACTACCAACATGAAAATTTCATCAAAATGCAAATTAAAGGTCATGTTGCTAAACAGTAAGAGTCTAAACATGCAACTGCACTCATTGCAAGCATTCTTAACCCTGGAAGATGCTGACATTTATGCAGTCACAGAAAACTGGTTTAGAGCTGTGGAGATCACTCCAGCCATAGCAGGTTAGTCATCCTATCATACATTCAGATCCCAAACTGTGGGCAGCAAAGCAAAAGGAGGTGGAGTTTCAATATATATTAAAGACATACGCACCTCCAGGCTGGTCAAAAAGTGTGAAGCACAGGAGACACTGCAGGTGCAGTTAACCGTTAACAAGACCCCTATTCAAATCATAGCTAGCTACAGGCCCCCAACTTTGACTCAAGATGCCCACTCCATCTGTCTGGACCTCTTCAAATCTATCAAGATTTAATCCTTTACCGTGGTCCTGGGTGACTTTAACTATCCAACCATAGATTGAAAGAATTACTCATGCCAAAAACACAAATGCCCAGAGATTCCTTGATTTCATTAGTGCAAATACCTTGGACCAACTGGTTGACGCCCTCACAAGAGGTGATAATATCTTGGACTTGGTATTAACCAACATGAGTAACCACAATGTCATCCTCTCTGGTAAGATACAACCACAAAGCAAGTCACTTTCAAAGTCACCATCTCCCCCACCCCCCCCCCACCCCCCAGCTAGGGTTAAACAAAAAAACTTCTCCAAAGCTGATTACAACCTCCTGCGGATAGGTATAAACAGCTTCACAGACCCCTCTTCCTCCTCAGGAACTGGCGCAAATGTCCAAATCTACACCAAAATGCTATAAGAGAATTTATATAGCTGCATGGAATCAGGAATACTCGACAGGACAAAATCCTCCTCCTCAAGGAAGAGTAAACCTATCTGGTGGACACCTGCAGTAAATAAACTCTATATTAAAAGGAAAAAAAATTGCTGTCCCAACCAAGAAGGAGCAGGTGCCAAATTGGAAGCAATCTCTCCTTAGCCTGAATAAGCAAATAAGAGCAGTAGTGAAATCCTCCAAAGCAAGCTTCGAGTCCAAACTGGCAGCATCTACTAAAGACAGTCATAAGGACTTCTTCACATATGTCTGCAATCTCAAAGGAAGCAGATCTGCACAGAACTGGTGGTCAAGGACACCACATACACAAATGCCATAGATATAGCCAACCTGCTGGCAAACAGGTTCAGTGAAAACTTCACCCTTCTGTTCCCCCCCCATCAGTAAATCAGGACATCCCCAGCACCTGCCCCCCTTCCCTTATCTTTAGGGAGCAAGTCATCACTGCCCTCTCAAAGGCAAAAAATACAGCCTGTATGGGACCCAATAACATCCCAGGCTGCATCCTGCATGAACTCAGGCAGGGACTTGAAGCACCATTAGACACCCTATTCAACCAAAGCCTGAATACTGGCTTCATCCTAGCTCAGTGGAGGACAGCCACTGTCATCCCTTTGCACAAAGGTGGAGCATCCACTATTCCAGGAAATTATAGACCCATCAGCTTAACTAGCCTGATCTGCAAGGCCATCGAACGGATTATCACTGACCTCATTAACAAGGACATTGGCAACCTCCAGACAGTAGATCCCCCACAGTTTGGTTACATCAAGGGGTGGTCATACCTTTTACGTTTGGTCAACTTCTTTGAGACAGTCACCAAAGCCATGGATGGAAGATGGTGCACACCGCCTACTTTGACCTGACCACAGCCTTCGATACTATTCCCCACTCGGGTATAATAGATAAACACTCTCAACCAGGTATCAGTCCTTATATTACCAGATGGGTACCACACTAGGTATCAATCCTTATATTACCAGATGGGTACCAAACTTGCTCATGGATAGAACCCACCTAGTCAATATAGGGGAATCCACCTCTAGCAGTAGATCCATAATGACTGGCGTACCTAAGGGATTAGTCTTGGGGCCTCTGTTGTTTGGGATATACTTTTCTGAGGTGAAGGCCAAAACCAATGGGCTGTGGCTGACCAAGTTTGTAGATGACTGCAAGCTGGGCACTATTATCAATTCCCCTAGTGATGTGGAGATCCTCCAAGAGGGTCTCACTCAAACAAATGACTGGTGCCAGAAATGTGGCCTGAAACTGAATGGCAACAAATGCATCATTATCTCCATTGGGGAGAGTGACGTTCCCACAGATTATCACATTAATAAAAGGTCCTAAGCACACAATCAGTCGTGAGGGATTTGGGCACCTAGGTTGATAGCAACCTGACTTTTGACAACCATATTTCTTCCATTGTACGGAAAGTTTTCTATATGGCCCACTTCATTAGGAAGGATATCTCATCCAGAGACAAGGAGGTCATAAAATCCCTGTAGTCTTTCCTTATAAGACCCATTATTGAGTACAACACCCGTTTTAGTATGTTCTTCACAAAGCACATGCATCAGCTGGAAACAACACAGAGGTTCCTCACCAGGAGATTCTAGGGCCTCAAACATCTACCCTACACAGATAGTCTAAAAGCCCTGCCCCTCTACTCAGTCTCATACAGACTCTTCAGACCTGACCTCTGTCTGGCATACAAAGCAGTCTCAGACCCCACCTTGATGGGACTGCTGCATATCTGCAAGTCTGTCTCCACTTGAGTAACCCACATGCGCGACCTCAGTCTGGTCTGTGGCATCAATAGGTCTTGTTGGCGGGACAGATTTGTAGCCCAGAGACTCCCCCTTCTGTGGAATAGAGTCCTTCTTCATGTCAAGCAGAGTACTTCATTATCCCTTTTTAAGCGCAACCTGGATAACTGGATGGGGAATAGAAAATAAACTCCTGGGATTACATGTGTCCCTGCTGGAGAGGGGCATTGGGTGCTGACTTGTCAGACCATGGGCTAAGTTCCTGGTTAGGCTTGTAAGGTCCTCAGGGCCAGTAGCTTAGTAACTTCCTATGATCGTTATCCTTCCATCTCTCAGGTAGTATAAGTTTTTTTTTTTTTTTTTTTTTTTTTACATTTGCAAACATTGTATATTACAAACCTCGCTGACACAACTGTACCTTCAAACATTATACATCACTTATAAAATATCCAGTCATTGTCAGCCAAACACTACATAGTTCATTCAAATCCTGACTTCTTTTAAACCTCATTCCTCCTCTGCATGTATTGATCCCACAATTGCCATTTTTCTTATGTAATCTCTCCTACCTTTTTCTAAATATCCCAGTTCCAGCTGTTTTTCTCTGTTACTATAGTCACTACTTTTTTTGTGTCCCGAAACTATATAAAACTGTCTCAGTATGTTCCACAACACTGTAATGTCCCTTTCTGGTTTTGTCCAGGTATAAAATAAAATCATCTGCAAATAGTGCTGGCTTTTCTTGACTACTATACCATTTATGTCCTTGAATTTTCTGACTTCTTTATTTTCTTTGCCAGTGGTTCTAAATGTAATGCAAGTAACAAAGTGGAGAGAGAGGACATAGCTGCCTGATTCCATTGCTCAAACAGAGATCATCAGAGAGGTCCCCACTCATTTTAATTTTTGCCTCCTCTCCCTCATATATCCTCCTAATCAACCTTATAATTTTATCAGGGAATGCAAATGCTTCCATTGCTCTGCTCATAAAGTCTCAGCCTACTTTGTCAAATGATTTCTCTGCATTAAGACCCACCAACAACAGTGGTAGTTTCTTATATTCTGCTTCCCTGTGGATCATCAGTCTTCTGTTAATATTTCCAAATGTTTGCCTCCCCTCCACAAACAGGTAGGGTAAGCTTTGGGAATCTACCCAGAATGCCACTGAGTCAATGGGAATGCCGAGCATAGTTCAGTTGTGTAAGGCTTACTTAACTGTAACAGTAGATTTTTGAATTCCTCAGTGCCTCAATGGCAGCCCCCACCCACCATCCATCAGATTATGTACAGCTGAGGTGGATTGCAACCCCTCTGATTCAGTTGTTGTTGGATATGGGTTTTATATGGTATTGTGGTTGGCTGGGAATCTACTCCTGCTAGATGATTCTGGCTTCATGTACTTTCATTTCCTTCTTTGTGGAAGTGAAAAAGCTTGAACACTCACTTCCTATGACAGCTAAAGTCTTTCCTGTTAGAATATGCTTGGCCAATCGGGGACGAGTCTGAGCTCTTGAAAGCTAGCCAGTATTGAGTTATCTTGGCAAATGACCGTAAATGTCACTGAGGCAGTGAGAAATTCAGACATCTACTGTTACAGGTAAGTAGGACTTGTACAGTTATACTTTCCTCAAGTAGACCTTTTTGCATCCTCTCTGAACAATTTGGCAAGATTCTTTTCCAGGATTCCATGCAAGAAAGCCTGGATCACAGGTGCCTTTTCTTTTCTTGGACAGGAATATTCCCACATGCTTTTCCACACTTTACACTGATATCCAGAGTACTTCAGGCTAACAGGGAGATAGTCTGAGAAATTACAAGATTCAGAAGAAATCCACAAGATCATTGTGGTGACATCTTTCTGACCCAGGCAACAGTAGGTGCTCTGACTGGAATCACTGTTGCAGTATTCCTAATCAATAGGTTATCACCACTGATGTCCAGCCAGGGTACCAAAGCCTTCCCAGGGTCGTATGTCAGACATGTGACCTCAGCTTGTATGCATAGAGAGAGATATAGGCAGGCATACAAGTGTAATTCCTCAAACTATCTCCCTGTTAGCCTGAATGCAGTTATTAATTTGGTGGTTGGTACAGTTGCTTTGAGTAAACAGATTAGTGCCCCTTTGGGGAACCTTCCTTTGCCTTTCTAAACTGTGTTGCTTACTGGTATTAAATGTCAGCTCAGAGGGGTAAGTGCCAGTGCGATAGGCAAATCCTGTACAAAGACTTGCATATCTAGTTTCTTTTCTGCATAAGAGCTGAACACAACTACAAAACCTGTTCCATTTGCCAATCACTTATAGTTAAGATATTACGATTTGTTTGTCTTCGCTCACTGCTCTTCTGGAGACCAAGCATCTGAAGTGTTTGGCCCACTCCAATATGGAGGATTCTTTTTTCCCAGGTGTAACCTTAGTGCTTAAGAAAAAGCTTAAAAAACCTAGGTAGGAGACTCAGTTGGCTCTTTCAGATTCTGACATACTCACTTAGGTTTTGGAACCTGGTGTATGTCTGATACCTGCTCAGATGCCATCTGTCGAGACCGCAGTGGAGGCCAGTATGGCGTCAGAGGATTTTGCAACTGAGGAATCCACAGAAGTAGCTAAATTGCAAACTATCATTTGTGTGGGACCTAAGGGAATCCTCAAGATTCTGGCTAGGGAAGAGATCCTTGATAAACATGTTGAAGTACGTCAAGGATCTGAACAACCACGACACTTGGTTCAAGCCAACGTCACACCAAAAAACTAAATATGCAGCCCGCCCGTCTTCCCTCTACTTCTAGGGAGAAGGAGTAGATAGACTTTTCTCAGGGCTTGCTCAAGGCCATTTTGGTCCTAAAGCCTCCCTCGCTTTCTTCATGGCCACCTTCCCCACTCCTCGAAAGGTTGCTGTGGAGTCATCTTCCTCTGATGATAAGGTGGTTTGTGATTCTGATCATTTTCTGGCCTTTTCCTCCCAAATCCATTCTTCTGGCCAGGTCCCTTCTAATGATGAAGATTCCCTTTCTCCTGACTGCTTTCGAAGACTTTCTTTTGGAAAGACTATCTTATACATGATGAAGCATTTTGATGAGTCTAAGCAGATTGCAGAGGTCCAGAAAATGTACTGCAACCTGTTGGAAATGGGTACCCCTACCACTTTTCCAGTTACTCCTGTCCTTGAGGCATATTTAGATGTGTTTCAATCCACCTCTACTGCTCCTGACTACCAACCCCTTGCCCCCAGAAGGCAAGACCAACTTTATAAAGTCCATGATTATCTTAAGTGCCTGTAGAGAAATCCTGTGGCAGACTCCCCTCGACAGTGTCATTGTCTTCTGACAAACCTATTGAGGTCCTTCCTAATGCCTTACCTTCAGAGACAGCAGCGCTATGGATAGGTGGGGTAAAAACGTTTATACCTCCTCAACTGTAGCATTCATGGCATCAGTTAATGACCAAGTATTAGTATTTCATATCCATCCTCAATTCCTTAGACAAGGAAGTGGTGTATTCACAAGGAACTGAGTCTAAAAAGCAAGTGCTGTCCTTAGTTACTTAGGCTACAGACATAGCCAGACATAGCATTAAATGTAGCAATGGTGCTTTAAAGGCCTCATCCAGAGCAAGTGCTATAGGCTGTGCCATTTGCATACACGGTTGCACAATAAGCCCATACTGAAGACTATGAAATAAAAATCAGTTCTCCTTTAGACAGTAACCTTCTGTTTGGTCCTCAAGATGCCAATCTTTTTAAAACCCTCCAAGAGCAGGAAAAAAAACATGAAGGATGTGTAGGTAGTCACTATTAACTTCAGTACCTACAAAAAGAGAAATCCATGGTATGCCTCGAAGTCTCAGAAAAACACAATATGCAACCTATACTGGGTCCAAAACAAACCAAGAAGAAACTTCGCACTGTGGAGGGTGTAATGTTCACTTCCTAAATTATATTATGCATTTAGTTTAGTTAATAAAAATAGAACTGTAAAATATAACTGTAAAATATGTGCTACAAAATAATCAAATGGAAAACAGTAGGTAGTCCACAGTTGAGTTAAAAATGGAATATCCTTTATTGAAACACACAAAAAAGTGATCCTGGTTGAGTATAATGAAAAACAAAATTCCTTATATATAATCAGGTTGTTTGGAGTAAGGGAGTAGTTACAAAGGGTGGTTCTGTTAAGAGCAATTTTTTGTGTCTTTCAGCTTTTCCCAGTTAGGGGTCACCACAGCGGAACTCCGGTCCGCTAATGATTGGTAGTGGATTTTTACATACTGGGTTACCAGCCCTGACGCACAACCTTCAACGAAGGCATGCCCATTCACGTATGCCTCCACACAGAAGACGCTCTAGCTGAGAATCAAACGGGACAACGTCTTGCTATGAGGCGACAATGCTACCACAGCACTACCACCGCAGTGTGGTTCTGTTAAGAGCAATAAAAGCATGGTTCTGTTAAGAGCAATAAAAGCATTAAAATCATTCCTTTAGCCAAGCCCCCCCCCCCCCCCCCGTTTAACATCATAGTGTAGTCAGGGAATGTGTTAACTAAAACTGAATCTAGAAAGCTAGAGACAAATTACAAGCTAAGACCAGTTTATTAATACTTTGTATAGGCTAACCAACTAATTAATCAAAACAATATTAATTAAAAAACAAACTACAAAATGACTACCTAACAAAAAGATCTACCAATAGACATCTATCAGAGTAAATATTAATAAATATACTTTTAGCAAATATCATTGTCATGTCAAATAAATAGTTCATCAGGTTTGTGTGTCAAAACAAATCATAATATGAATGAACAATGTGAAGACTGGTAGAGAAGGGGTGAAGGCTGCCAGCCTAGTCAAATAGAATTTAATTCTATCATTTGTAAATATAAATGTAAACTACAGTCTTGTTGTTTTAAATGCAAAGAAAACACTGTAAAATGTGAACTTCAAGATTATAGCAACATTGCCATCTGCTGTAAGGAAAACTAAGCCAAGCATTTCAGATGTTCTTTGAAATTAAAATTATGTTTTGTATGTCCTTTGAAGTTAGAATTTGGAGTTGATGAGTCTGGAGTAAGCATTCTGCCTATTGTTTTAAGGTTAAAGTTAATGACCAGAATTTACCTGTGGAATGTCCTTTATTGCTCTAAGTGTAAAATAATGTAAATGTAGTTTTGGTGTGGCCTGGGAACTCCAGGAAGTGTAAAAAGATGATTTAATGTTTTATCAGGACTGCAATAGCAATTTAAACAGTGAGAACCAGAGTTTATTAAGCCTTTTTGTCTTGATATCCAACCTCAGCACTGCCTGTTGTCTTAAGTAAGTTATCTTAGAAGTTTGTTTTCTTGTAGAAATAGCTAGGACTATAAAGATTAGACATAAATGTTTTTCTGTTATGTCAGAACTGTACTACGGAATTATTTTAAGTTTCTGTGTGATCTCTGAACTCTTGAATAACACTGTGGTGTAGTAGTATTGTCTTGTATTTTAATTATTTATTATTAAATATTTAAAAAAACTTTTACCTGTGGCAGGTTTGTGTAGGGATAAATTAAACTCTATAGTACATTGCATATTTATAGAGTTTATTGTACAAGGCCACTCTAATAAGCCTTGACTGATTAGTCACACTTACCATTGGTTAATAATATTGCACAGTAATAATTGGACACCCTTTTAAGGGCCTTTGGGTAGCTGATAAGTATTAGCTGGTGATGGCAGTAATTACTAACGTATAGTCTGGGTAAAGGGGCACAGCTGGAGAATCTGTGTCAGCCTTTCCCAGGAGTGTCTGTGAAGTTGTATAAATACTTATCTCAAACTGTGTGTGTGTCAGCTACTTGGGCAGAGACACGAAGCACTGGTTGGACAGAGAGGGTACTGAAGGTTAGCTTGCCATCTAGGCTGAGATCTGGACCCTATAGCTGTACCAGTGGGGAGTCTTATTGGGGACCTGGGGAGCAAGGGAACAACCAGCCCCAGACTGACTGTAATCTCTGTGTGCACTTAAGGGAAATTGTACTTTACTGTTTGTATTTGTTATCCTTTACTCTCTTATGAGACACCCTCCCTGGTGTTAGTGGTGAGGATTGAGGCTCCTTGATTGCTGGGCCAGGGCACGGGCGTCACAAACATGTGTATAGATATACCATTGAAAACCTAAGTAGGATGAAAAAAAATAACTGCTAAGCTGGAAATACAGTGATAAATGTTAAAAATAAAGCACAAAGGCCATGGGGATCTGTTAAAGTGTGGCATCTAACTAAGAAAACAATTATTTTGAGAGTGCAAGGCTGCACTCAAGAGTAATTCAACATTTAAAACAGAAAAAAAGGGGAAAAAAAGAAAAAGACTAGGTCCATGTACATGCACAGGCTTCGTGCCCACTGAGTGGCGCACAGCTACAGTTATCCCACTCCATAAGGGGGGATCCACTGCCCCATTAGTCTGACGAGCCTGATCTGCAAGGCCATGGAATGTATTATCATGGAACTTATAAGCAAAGATATTGGCAACCTTCAAACACTGGACCCCACCCAGTTTGGGTTCATGAAGGGTCGATCTTGTCTCCTGAACCTGATTGACTTCTTCAAATCAGTCTCCAGAGCCGTGGATGAGGGTAAGGCAGTCCACACAGCCTATATGGACCTCGCCCAGGGCCTTTAACACCATCCCCCACTCTGGAATCATAGATAAACTTACTAAACTGGGCATTAATCCCTACGTCACTCGATGGGTTGCTAACTGGCTTACTGACAGAACCCTTACTGTAAAAGTTGCTTACCACAAATCCAGCTCCAGACAGGTGGAGCACCTCAGGGTTCAATCGGAGCGCTCTTGTTTGGCATCTACTTCTCTGAAGTACAGGCCAACACTAAGGGACTCTGGCTAACAAAGTTCGCAGATGACTGCAAACTGGGAGCCATTACTGAATCCTCAAATGATGTGGATACAGTACAAAAGGGCCTTACAGAAACAGATGCTTGGTGCCAGAGCCATGGGCTCAAGCTCAATGCCAAGAAATGTATAGTTATCCCCTTTGGAAAAAAACATGTACCCGTGAATTACCACATAGGTGGCAGTACACTTAACACCAAAAGTGTGATAAGAGACTTAGGGACACAGGTGGACAGTGGTCTCACCTTCAGTAACCACATTGCCAAAATAGTCAGGAAATCCTTCTGTGTGGCACACCTCATCACTAAGGGCTTTTCATCTGGAAAAAAGGAGGTCATTGTCCCACTGTACTCATCCCTCATTAGA
Organism: Protopterus annectens; assembly: GCF_019279795.1. NCBI lineage: Eukaryota > Metazoa > Chordata > Ceratodontiformes > Protopteridae > Protopterus > Protopterus annectens. The sequence continues at coordinate 1,171,162,315 of NC_056748.1, forward strand.
CCCATTATAGAATACAGTGCCCCCATTTGGTATGTACCTCTCAAGACATCTGCAACAACTGGAAATGCCGCAGAAATACCTCACTAAAAGAATCACAGGCCTAAAGCAGATGCCCTATGCTGACCGCCTTAAAAAACTCCAGCTATACTCTGTCACATATTGTCTACTCAGGGGCGATCTCTGCTTAATATACAAGGCCATGTCAAACCCAGAGCTGTTGGACATGCTACGCTTAAAGAAATCCCAATCCCTCGGAGCCACACGCTCCAGGGATCTAAACCTTGTCATCACAATAAACAAAACATGCTGGAGGGATAAGTTTCTGACCCAGAGACTCCCCAGACTCTGGAATAGACTGCCCATACATGTCAAGCAGAGCGCCTCCTTGGCCATTTTCAAAAAGAACCTTGACGATTAGAATGGAGAGAGGAAATTCACCATGCGGATCACATCAGTCACCTGCTAGACAGGGGTCCAGGGAAGTAAATAGTGTGGGAAGAAATAGCCAGGGAATTGTTATGGCCTAGGCCTGTATAGGCCCTAGGGCTGATAGCCTAGTACCAACCTATGAACCTATGCACTATCTGACTTTCACTGCCTAAAAGGAAAAAAAGTAACAAACGTGTTCAGTTTAAAATCTAAAGTAGCATTTAATAAGGAGCCATCAAAAATGATTAATGTGTACCTGAGCTACCTAAAGTATGTCCTCTATAACAGTGACAGTTAATGCTAAAAGAAGTAAACAGTGTTTGAAATTTGTTTTTAATCACAATATAAGCAAGTAATGTCAGCATTAATCGGTCCCATGTCAGTCTTTTAAACAGTGGGGCAGTTTCCTGAGATCTAGTATGCTTTTTATAATAATTAAGCCCTGGTTTTCTAAAAAGAGTTTGGTTTCAGTTGCCACAGTAGTTCACATTTTTCTAAAAGGTTAAAGATGTCTCCTTCCAGTTTAGAAAGGTCCACATGGTCAGTAATTTGAAATTTAAAGCTAGTGTATCTTTTGTGTAGCTGCAGGTGCCGAGCCAGTGTGTTATTCTTGCACTTAGCTCTAATTTCAGAAAGATGGACATAATTACTTCTTTTAAGTCTGTTGAGTGTTATCCCCACATATAATGCTTCACAGTCATTGCAGCTTGCCCTGTAAACCACCTGCGTTGAGTTACAGTCACCTCCTGCATTGGTTTTAATCAGTTTCTTCAAATACAAGCAGAAAAAATGCTTCCCTCCTGTATGTGCTGACAAAAGACACAGTTGGTGCCACAGTTTTTGGTGCATGTATCCTGTGGTTTGGGGCTACCTTCATCCCAATACCTGATGTTCCTGGCTGTCCTGTACACAAAGGAAGGAGCTTCTCCAAGGATGTCCATTAAATATGAGCTTTCAGTAATTATGGGCCAGTTTCTCTTTAATAACATTAACAGTGCTGTAATAGTCAACAGTAAAAGTCAGGATACAACTGTCTTTAGATTTGTTGTCCATAGATTTCTTTAACACCCTCCTATAAGGCCTGTTAAGTGCTGGTGCATTTGAACTTTTTAGTTCAATTATAGGTTCCAAAATTATTCTTAACATATTGCTTGTGTATCTCCTCACCAAAAAATCATTTTCATGTTCAGTTTAGGAAGTGAACATCAGACCCTCCACACTGCAAAGATTCTTCTTAGTTTAACCTCAGCACCTATGTACCAGAGGAATTATCTATCTAAATGCACCTCTGTTGTCAGAAAAGGTCCTATACACAACCAGAAACACAGGAAGACCTTCAGAAAGAAATTCCCAGAGAAACCACAAAGAGATTCCTCTTTGGGGGACAAATCTCTCTGATTATCTGTAACCCCCCCCCCCCGTCCCTGCCCCTATCAAAAAAGATGACCCAGGCAATATCCTCCTGGGAAAATATTACACCAAACCAATGGATGCTTTCTATTATAAAAAAAAGAGTTATACCATGTCTTGGATGGAATCCCCTCCCCAGATGGCATGCCTCCCCGCAACTAGATTCATCTGCTTCCACCCATCTTAAGGGAAATTACTGGCACAAGACATGATAGAACCATTTTTGCATGAATTTGTGGAAGAGGATTTCTATCCTTGGATAAAGCCAAATCCTTTCAAAAAATTCTGGGGCCTTCCGTCAGGGCCACACTGGAAGCTGCCACCTGGTCTTCTGTACACAACTTTATTTACCACTACAGGATTGATTCCTTTACAAGGTCTAAAGATGTCTTCACTATGTCAGTCCTTTAGGGCCTCTTTGACAGCTCTGCAACTTACTAACGAACCACACTAACATCCCCTTCAGTTCAACTCTGGGAATCACTCAGTGATGAGGAATACTGCAGCAGTGATTTCAGTCAGGACATAGTACAATTATGTAAGAACCTACCATAACAATATATGTCCTAGTAATCACTGTCATTTCTTCCCATACTTATTTCCTTCTACTTTCATTTTCCAGTGTCTGCCTGTCTCTTTATCTCTTTGTTTTCTCCCTCTGCCCTTATTCTGTGGACAGCATCTTAGAACTGAGGGAGCTTCCATGCCTTTTAATACTTCACTCCTCCCACTTGACCAGTCTCTCTCTCTCAGGGGTCTTCAGGCTGCTGGCTTTGAGATCATCTGAAGAAATACACTTGTATGTCTGCTGTGCATATGAACTAAGGTCACACATCAGACATTCGATCCTGGGAAGATAAAGTTTTGGTACCCTGGCCAAACGTCAGCAGTGATAACTCATTATACTTCTCAACCTGGAAACATCAAAAATCTGGACAAAGGCCCATGAAAGGTACGTACAGCTGACCAAAAACTGGGATGTTGATTAACATAACATTTGCGTACATAATCATGTGGGATGCGAACATAAAGATTGAAGTCACTAAATTGTAAATAATTGACATACATTTGAATTTCAAACTTCATATCCCTCAGGAAATACATAATAATGCAAAACCTGTTATTCTAGCCATTATCTGAGTTTACAGGAGCAATATTTAAAATTTGTCCCCTACTGGGTTGTCAGGTGATGACCACACGATTACTGCACAAGGCAGTTACATGGCATGAAGTGGGCATACTGTGATTAGTACAGTTTTTTTACATCTACTGTAAATACAGCGTTATGCAACCGAGATAAAGTAAGGTAACTAGAGTGCTCCCTCGGGAAATAAAGTCAGAGTCAGACATGTTATAAATTCTGTGCATTGGTAACATATGTGCACAGTAAGTAAAGATTAAATACATGTTATGCAGCATCTTTAACGAGCGGAAAAAAACAAACTCCATTAATAAAATACATTGCATACAGTTCCGGTTAGCTGTAAAGAAAACACAGGCCACTTTACATTAGTGATGTGGCACAATGATCGTGCTTACAACGGTTAGCGCCTGCAGAAACGCACGTCTGGCACCTATAGAAAATTCATGGTAAATACTGTCAAGGGTTGATGCAGTCACCTAGCTTCCTAAACAAATACAGTATTGTCTGGAAAATGTAATTTACTAGCAGTGTGAGAGTGAATGCTGCACTCACACTGCATTAGGTGCTGGCATTGCTGAGTTGCTTTAAGCAACGTCAAGTGGCAGCCTTGCTTGATTATAAGCATTTTTTTCTTTGGATTAATGGATTCAAAAGAGCTCTCAGTAAAAATGTCACCTAAAACTTACAGCTAATCTTGTGACAGCCGTGTTCCAAGTATACAAATAAAATACTTAGAAGCAATTTAAGTATGACAGGGACAGTCTGGAACTATGTTTACATATGCTGTCTCATTTTCTTATCTAAGAGCACTAAGCACTTACAACATCCTTCATGTTTAACAACCCTTCCACCTCCTAAGCATCTCCAATTTAACCCATTGCATATGAACAACTGGGGAATTACACTGACAGCAGTAAAGCAAAATGGAAGAAAGCAATTGCACATCAACTTCTCTGCCAACAGCAGACAGCTACTATGCATGTGTGTGTGGTGAGAGAGGGGGTATCAGTCAAAAAGGAAGAATTCACAAGAGTTTCTGCCCCAGCTGGTAAATAAACCAAATGAATGCAATATACTCACATATCGAAAATATGCCTTCTGTTACAGTGTAGAATAAAACAGCTGCAAAACCCACTACTGCATATGCAAAGAGATATATACTTTGAAGTTAAAGTCAATGATGTATGAAATGTATAATCAAGTATAACTTGAAATAACGAGCTACATCGAGACTCACTTCTGTGATACTTTAATACAAAGCAGCTATAACCTACCAGATGTTCTTCGTGTTTCACTGTTGCAGTCATCACATTTGGGTTATCCCTGCCAGGGTATCCCTCAGCCGGCCCGAATACCAGACTTAGTATTTCTGCATCGGTTGCTGTCACTTGAAGACTGACATCAGGTCGTTAGTAGTATAAAGTAAGGCAGCCAATGCCATTAAATCAGTCTTTCTTGCAGTGGAGCCTGAAGCAGAAGCAGTTCACATGAGCGCCAGTCAACCACTACCTGAATTTCGTCTACCGAATTGAAGTCGAAGTCTTCTAAAGCTAAGTACTCTGTTGGGGATCCTTTTTTCTTGCACTAGCCAGTGTCAGAAAAAGTTAAGAATTGTCTCACCTGTGGAGAACAAATACCACTCCAAGACTTCCACTCTTACTGCATCACTTGTTTAGGCCCAGACCATGATGTTCCTCGTTGTCGCTTCTGTGCTTTGTTCAGTGCAAGAACTATTCGTCACCGGGCCCTTATTGTAGCCAGGTATTTTCGCTTACAGTCCTCAAATTCCGATATGGCTTTGGTAAGCCATCTGACAGCAGATCTTCCGATAAAACGTAAAGATAAAGACAGAGACAGACTCCACGGGTCCAAACCTACTGACGATGCTTCCGTTAAGCTAGTCGTCAGTTCTCCAGTCCTCAGTGAGGCACTTTCGCAGCCCCTGATGTCCGCTTTTGTTGATTCGTAGGCTGTTACCAAGACCCTTTCAGAGTCCGGAATGCCACAAAACTCTTCTTCGATTAAGGATCCTGCGGTCATCTCAACCTTGGATGGGTCCGGAGCCGCTGAACATGCACCGGCTTCTGAGGAAGTCCTTCGCACTACCGAATCTTGACACAAACCAACATCTTCTTTCGCAACTACCATTCTTTCGAAAACTACAGAGTTTCTTAGGCCCAGGGTATGAACCACACCCAAGAAACCGATGACCTACTCTCAGGCGCCTGCTACCTTGCCTCATTCTCAAATGCTTAAAATGATGGAAGACCTTACCATGCTGATCAGGTGAAGCCAAGCTACCCCCTCCAAAAGGAAAAGAGATCTGTCCCTTGTAGTTTTGTCTGAACAAGAGTTAATGCATTCTGCAAGTCAAGTAACTAAACACACCTTGCACTGTGGTTTATGATGCCCTAGAAGCTTCTTGCAGGGTAGCAGTCGCTGGATCAGTCATTAGAAGGCATGCATGATTTAAGGAACAGCCCCTGCCAGATCATGACAAATCTAAATTTTTGGATGCCCCCTTGCACAAAGATAACTTATTTGGCACTAAGGCAGAAGAGGTCTTAAAAAAGATGGAAGAAAAAGCAAAATCTATGCAAACAGTTAAGGATTTCATGCAGGTCCAGCCTCCTAGGTTCAGCAGGCATTGTCCCTACAATTACTAGTCCTTTCCTGCTCCCAGTAAACCAGCCCAGCCTAGGCCCCGTGGAAGCAGACCCCCCCCCCCAGACAGCATCCCCAGGGAATGCAGAGATCTAAGCAGTGGGCTACCTCCAATTCAAAACCAGGGAGTTCAAAGCCACTCCCTTATGGTAAAAGCTCACAATGACTCATCTCTTCCACCCCCTCCCTCTGCCTACCTTGACTTACCCCTAGGAGGAAAACTCTCCTTTCACTCAAGCACCTGAGCCAGCATTACCAGGGACCACTGGGAACACTGTGTCTCAGGGATACAAATTTTCCTTCCACACCCTTCCAACCCCAAAAGGGTTCCCAGATCTACCACCAATTCAGTGGGCAGAGGCTTAAAAGCAAATTCTTTCCCTGCTCTCTATGAAGGCAGTAGAGCAAATTCCTGCAGAACAGATAGGCCAAGGTTTCTACTCCAGACTTTTTCTGGTGCCCAAAAAAGAGGGCACCTGGTGCCCCATCCTCGCTCTATCCATTCTAAACACCTTCCTGGTGATCCCAAAATTCAGAATGCTCACCCTCCAGCAGCTGTTACCCATGCACTCCAATGATGCTTGGCTAGCCACCCTAGATCTAAAAGAGGCCTACCTCCACATTCCTGTCAGGGAATCATGCAGGAAATATCTCTGTTTCAGGGCAGGATCTCAGCACTTTCAGTTCTCTGCACTTTTCTTTGGCTTATCTACTGCTCCCAGAGTTTTCACAAAATATCTGGCTCTGGCCATTGCCTTTTGCAGACAAATAACTATTCAGATTTACTCATACTTAGATGACTGTTTTATTCAGGCAGACAGCCAGGAGAAACTGATCAAACACCCAGCCTTTGTAAAGACCCTACTAACCTCCCTAGGGTACACAATCAACAAAAAGAAATCCAAACAAGTGCCCACCCAAAGGATAATCTTCCTGGGAGCAAGTCTGGACACAGCTTCCCAGACGGCATACCTTACTCCAGAGAAACAAAATTTCCTGACAGCCTGCTTCTCTCAACTAGCCACCAGGCCCCAGCTAATCGCAGGGAAGATCCCGCAAGCTCTGGGTTTCATGGCATCTTGCATAATACTCATTCCATATGCCAGACTGTATATGAGGAAACTTCAGTGGTACCTAAAGAGCCTTTGGTGCCAACACTCTCAAGACCTGGAAACTCTTCTACCCATAATTCCTTGCCTCAGAAACGATTTTCTTTGGTGGGCAACAGCATGCTCCCACAACAAAGGAATGCCTTCCTCGCCACCCCCAACAGCCCAGACCCTCACCACAGACGCATCAGGCTATGGTTGGGGTGCACACCTGGAAGGCAGGTGCATACAGCGCCAATGGACCCCACAGCAAATCCCTCTGCACATCAGTCAAAAAGAGATGATGGCTGCGCAGCATGCCTTGATAGCTTTCAAGCCCCTTCTCTCTCCAGGGGCTCTCCTGATCAAAACAGACAACACCACTGTGATGTGGTACATCAACAAGCAGGGAGGGACTCACTTCTACCCTCTATGCAGGCTGGCCATGAGCTTTTGGCACACAGCCTCTACCATGCAACTACACCTGTGAGAACAATTCCTACCAGGCTCTCTCAACTCTCTGGCAGATCACTTAAGCAGAAATCTTCTGGACCCACATGAGTGGCAACTCAACAGAAGTACCTTCACCCTATTAACTCAGAAATGGGGAATCCCAAAGGTTGACCTCTTTGCCTCCCACACCAATCATCAGCTCAGCAAATTCTGCACCAGGGAGCATCACTGCATGGCTTGGAAAGTGGATGCCCTGTCCTTCCCCTGGGTCAGTTTTTCGGTCTATGCCTTTCCTCCCCTACCTCTCATCCACAGGGTACTGCTCAAAGTAAGGGAGGAAAAACCAAGGACCATTCTTATAGCTCCGGACTGGCTCCGGCAGCACTGGTACCCCTTGCTGTGCAGCCTGTCCTTGCTACCCCCATGGCATCTTCCTCAGATTCCAAACCTCTCTCTCCATCAGAGAGAAGGGGAATTCTTGCATCCCCTGTTGCAGACATTCAATTTGGCAGCTTGGCTTATTCCATAACCCTGAACTAATCTGCCAACCTCAGTAAACAGGTTCTGGATGTTATCCATGAGGCCAGACATCCTAGCACCAGAATGTCTTATGCTGATAAATGGAAAAGGTTCTGCACCTGGATCCAGGCTAAGGGAGCCAATACGGCACAGCTCTCCCTCCCTCTCATCCTGGATTACTTAGTTGACCTACTACACATTGGCCTCTCTTTCTCCTCACTAAAAATTCATGCCTCTGATATTTCTGCTCATTTTCCCACTCAGCAGCCCCTTGTTTCACGCCCTTTGATCAAACAGTTCCTAAGAGGGGCTAGCAACTTAAGACCACCCAGAAGGGTGGCAACACCAGCCTGGGACTTTAACTGTGTATTGGAAAAGCTCACCCTACCCCTTTCGAACCAGCTTATTCTGCAGAGCTAAAATTTCTCTCCTGGATGACAGCATTCCTTCTGGCCATCACTTCAGCCAGAAGAGTCTTTGAGCTGCAAGCACTCATGGCTGTGGAACCCTTCATTATCATTCATGCAGACAGGGTATCCCTCAGAACTAACCCATCCTTCATGCCCAAGGTGGTGTCCAGTGTGGCTCTCAACCAATCCATTCATTTGCCCACCTTTTTCCTAATCCCCAGAACAAGGGGGAAAGGATTCTTCACTCTCTAGGTGTGCACAGCCAGCTCAGATTCTATCTAGACAAGACTAAATCCTTCAGAAAGTCTGATCAATTGCTGGTTAGCTTTGTTACAAGGGCAGAAGGCAAAGTCATCTCCAAACAAACCATTTCCAAATGGATAGCACACTGCATCCATTTCTGCTACATGCAACATGGAAGGCCTTCCCCCCAAGGGGGTCAGGACACACTCCACCAGAGGAGCCTCCACCTCTGCGGCTTTCCTCAGAGGAGTCCCCACCAGGGACATCCTGGAGGCTGCCACCTAGACATCTGCTCACACTTTTACCAAGCATTACCACCTGCCACTTTTCTCCAAATCCAGGACAGGGTTTGCCTCTGCAGTCTTGTAGGGCATCCTAGCCAGCCCTTAGTTTCATTGACTGCCTCCACCCTTTTCCTCAGCTTTGGGAATCAACCCAAATGTGATGACTGCAACAGTGAATCATGACAAACATAGTACAGTTGTGTACACGTACCATAAATGTAGATGTTTGAGTGTATTCCATTGTTGCAGTCCTGGAACCCCCCCCCCCCATCCCCCTTTCTTCTCTTTCTCCTTTTATTACCTTTCTAACTTGTTGTTCTCCTTTCCTTTCAAGGGACATGTCAAAGGAAAAATATACTTTAAAAATTATCAAAACACGGTAGGTTCAGGTTAAGGCACTTTAATCTTGCAGCAAGGAGACAAAAACGTGCTAATACAGAGTTTGTCTAACCAGAAACAGGAAATACTTTCATTTTTATACATTCTTAAACTGGTTATGTCCTACCATGCTGACGTAACAGATTACCACCTTTTTCATCATCATCTGCTGACCATCTTTCCCATGAATTTCTGCTGATTTATCAATTTTTATGTGAAACTTCCTGAGGAAAACAACATGGCCTTGGTTACTCCCAGTTAGATACATGTTATGTTACATTCAAGATATTACGGCTAAATCAAGCACAATGCTAGCAGTTCATTTCTCTAATAATCCTTTGTCTACTTTATCTCTAAATTACTACAGCTGCAAAGGTTCCGCTCCTCTAGACAGAGCTGTTTGTCTGAAATCATTACATTTACAACATAAGGCATTGCTCATTCATTCGCTTCTGACCTAGCAGATAAACACCTGCTTCTCAAGTACATTTCCACAAGGCATAAACAAGAATATTGCTGTGCTAGCAGTTACTAGGTCAGAGGGCAACTTGCAAGTTTCAGAAAGCATACTGCAGTTTTCAAAAAGCATCTTTTCCAGTCTCATATGAAACTCAATTTGTATAAAATACAATGCATGAAAAATAGAATGAAAAGCATATTAAAATACTTGATTATTAATTGACATTAAGCATACACACATTAATACATATTTTTCTAACATTTCCCTCCTGTTAATACTTTTTTATTCTATTTTCAAAAAAAGAATAAACAGTTTGCTTCTTTTCTTAACCTCTTCCATTCAGGATTTGCAGTTAAGAAAGTCATTTAGTTTAAACTTTTATGAAAGTGTTTCGCATTCTAGCAGCTCTTCAAATTCAGTACTTTGATACATAGTCTCAGATACGGATATAACTATGAATTCTTTAACTACTCTCTTCATGCAGGGGATTCCACAACAAATACAAACTCCTATTAGGAGTAATCCTACCCTAATAGCAATCAATATGTTCATAAAAATGGAGCCCCACCCCCCAAAGGCATTCTGGAAAAAAATCTGTCAGAGGGTTTGGGCCTGGCTTGGTCATGGCCGACACTTGCTGAATTACCTCGAGATGATCGTTAATCTCATGCTGATGGTCAGGAATAAACGCACAGCATTCTTCTTTGATTAAAGTGCAAGTTCTGCCTCTCGCCGCTAGGGTGAAGTCAAGAGCCATTCGGTTTAGGAGCACTACAGTTCTCATGGCATTCAGTTCATCAGTTATCAGTTCAAGAGCAGAAAAAGTCGCATTACTCATTACTTCGAGAAGTTTGGACAGTTTTCACAGCTCCCATATTGATTTAACTGCACCATATGCAGGTAATATACCTGCCCAGGATATAACAGCATCACTCAAGTCCATGTGCGCAAGCTTGGCTCCTACATCACGATGGTCTTTCCAGCCCGCTTCAATTCATCCCACTGGATTCTCGGGTTTCTTAACAGTCTTTTTGGTTACGTCTTGAGTATTTCGAATACTTCCTTGAGGCAAAACTGCAGTGTGTCGGATGGCCGGAACCAGGTACCCCAAAAACAACTGCCAGACCAATTCTCAGGTAACCATTTATATGCTTTTTTACCACACACAAAATAACAGTCCTCTACCTTAGTTATTACTTTGTTACGAAATGACTGCCCTGCATGAAACATTTTCTTGTCTATTACAGATAACTGTCTAAAAAGTACAGGATTGCGTTGTACCCGATCAAGAGTCTTATGCATAGATTTCAAAAATGAGTCATAATCTGTACTACAAGATCCACCCAAATCATTTGGTTTCCTATAACATTTATATTGTACTGTAACATTACACTTGCTCCATCCCACTTGGATGGTATCATTCTTATAGAAACATACAATTCCTTTTTGTGTCACAGGCAAATACAGTGCTACCTTATCATGTGCTTTAATAGCAACTGTGTCAAAAAACAGATTTTCCCAGGTCTCATTGACCCCTAGGGGGATAGCAGTCATTAATAAACCCCCGTATGCTGTTGGTATGGCCATACAGACCCAGCAGTTCGAAACATTAAAAGTCTCAGCGTACACACGTGTAATTGCCTGATAAGTGTTAAAGTTCGGATGCCAGTCTATGTTTGGTTCATTACGTCTAATCAGTTCAACCTTTGTGGCAGGAAAAAGGAGTGGCCACAACAAAAAGAACAGTGTGATTAATATTGCAATAAAAACGATCATACAAGTTTTCTGAGGTTGCTCAATATCTCTATTCACTCTGTACCTGGCCATTTTGTTCTTGTTGTACAACAGTAACAAAGTTTTTGTCCAGTTCAAAGTTTTTAACCAGTTTACAGTGCTTCAAATGAATCCTGGAAGCTCGCTCTGTGATCTTGACTGCAGTGGGTGTCGACAGTAGTACCTGGTACTACTGTACCCACTTCGGAGAACTCCAATTCTTTCGCTTCACAATCTTCACCTAGACCCAGGTGCCTGGGGCTACTGGTGCTTCTGATTTCAGTTACTGTTTATCTGAAACAGAATTTAACTGCAAAAGTTTGTTATTCAAAAATCGCCTCATATACCCTGCAAGTGAACTGTCAGCCTCCTGCTGAGTAGACATGAGAGGTTTCCACTGAGGTGTATAATATGCCCTCCCAAACAAAGTTTCAAAAGGAGTTAATCCCTTTGCATTTGGAACAGTTCTCATACTCAACAGTGCTAAAGGCAAACAGTGCACCCAGTTCTTCTGTGTTTCTGCTATCAACTTCCTAAGTTTATTCTTCAACACCCCATTATGCCTCTCTACTAACCCTGCAGATTGGGGGTGATAAGCGCAGTGGTTCTTTAACGATATCCCAAAATAGCGACTAAGTTGCTGAATCGTTTGGTTCACAAAATGTGTCCCATTATCACTATAAATCTTTTCCGGTATACCAAACCTGGGTATAATTTCTTTAACAAGGACCTCTGCAACAGTAGCTGCATCTGGATTTTTAGTTGGTAGAAACCCATTTGGAAAACATGTCTATAATAACAAGGCAATATTTCTTATTCTCACATTTATTCAATTCTATAAAATCCATACAAATAGTATGGAACGGATACGGTGGTGTAGGAAAATTCCCTTGCTTAGGCTTCAACGCCTCTTGTGCATGATGCTTGTTACAAACATGGCATGCTGCACAAAAATGTTTTGTATAATTGGTAAATCCGTAGGTTGTAAATACTCGATTCACTAACTGTACCATCCCCCCTGTTGAGACATGGCTCTGCCCATGGCTCAACAATGCTGCATATCTAAACAAATTAGATGGCAAAATTGGTTCCTTCTCCTTGGAGATGTACAGTCCCTTTTCGAGCATTGCTCCTCGTTTTATCCACTTCTGTTTTTCTATATTTGTAGTAAGTGTCTGCATTGTTTTTAACATTTCTAAATCTAAAATTTCAGAGGGTTGTAATTCCTCACTCAAATGAAAAGTTTCTGTGGCTGAAGCTGCCTGCTTCGCAGCTGTATCAGCCCGTGCATTACCTTTTGAAATCCTGTCCTGTTGTTTCATATGAGCTACGCATTTGCAAATAGCTACTTTTTTAGGTAACTGAATCGAGTCTAACAAGTCTAAAATAAATTGCGCATGATTGATCGGTTTACCAGTAGATGTTATCATTTCTCTATTTTTCCACTGCTGCGCAAAAACATGTACAGTAGAAAAAGCATACTGACTGACAGTATAAATATTCACATTCTTACCTTCTGCTAAGGTACATGCCCTTGTCAAGGCAATCAATTCTGCCGCTTGTGCAGATAAATTGTGTGGTAAAGATTTTGCTTCTAAAGTTTCAGTATCAGAAACGACTGCATACCCCACTAGGTTCTGTCCTGTAGGACCCCTCCTGCATGAGCCGTCCACATGGTATGTCACCTCGGCATCATCCAAGGGAACATCCGTAATGTCTTGTCTAGGTAATATCTTCTGCTCAATCTCCTGCAGGCAGCAGTGTGGTTTGCCATCTGCAGGGGTTGGAAGCAAAGTTGACGGATTCAAAGTCGTGCATCGTTCAATTGTCATATGAGGTTGGCTCAACAGTATGGTCATACAGGAAAGATGCCTAGCTGGAGAAAGATATGCTACTTTTTCTTGCAGTAAAATAATTGCGACTGCATGAGGCACTGTCAATGTGAGAGGGTGGAATAGCACTACTGAGGCCGAAGCCTGCACTGCCATTGCAGCTGCAACTACTGCTTGTACACAGTGGGGCAGGGATCGCGCCACTGGGTCTAACTGTGATGAATAGTAAGCTATGGGGCATTGTTTGTCCCCATGTTGCTGTGTCAATACTGATGTCATATAACCTTGCTTACAGTCTACAGTTTGAATAAACTGCTTGCGATAGTTTGGTAATCCTAGAACTAAGGATGATGCTATCAGTTGTTTCAGCTTACAGAAAGCTGCTTCTGCTTCAGGTGTCCATTGTAATAAATCCTGTGCTGCCATCGGCTTTTTAAATATTAAATCTGCCAGTGGAGCAGATTCCAAAGCATAGTTCGGTATCCAACTCCAACAAAAATTAGTAGTTCCCAGGAAGGACATCATTTCCTTCTTGGTAGTTGTTCTAGGTGCTTGTAAAATCACTGTTTTTCTATCTTCATCTAATATTCTACCTTCTTTGGATACTACATATCCCAAGTACTTAACTTGTTTTCTCCAAAGCTGTAGCTTGTCTTTGTTTACTTTGTGACCTTGAGTAGCTAAAAATTGTAATAAAGCTATCGTGTCCTCTTTGCATTCTTGCTGGGTGGGGGCTGCCAGCAGAATGTCGTCTACATAAAGTAAAATCTGACTACCTTTCGGTGGGATAAATCCCGCCAGGTTACTTGCCATTTCTTGTGCAAATATTGTTGGACTTTCACAATATCCCTGTGGTAATCTTGTATATGTGTACCGCTTTCCCTGAAATGTAAATGCAAACCAATATTGGCTGTCAGGGTGTATCGGTATCGAGAAAAATGCATTACTAATGTCTACCACTGAAAAATATTTTTGCTCTGGCTTTAAATCGTTCAGTAAGGTGTGTGGATCTGGCACCGTTGGTGCCCTGGGTATAACTGCGTTATTTACAGCTTGCAAATCTTGGACCATACGCCATTCCCCGATGTTCATTGTGCATACAGCTGCAGTCATTACAGATGGGTTATCCTGCTGTCAGGCGGGTCCTCGGTCGGCCGAATTCCAAAGTCTAGGTCCGGTGTCGGTTGTCGTCGCTTCTTCCCTGACGTCAGTGCGGCAGGGGTATAAAAGAGGCAGCCGACGCCATCTTCTTCAGTCTTTCTGGCCGCGCGGTGCCCGAAGCAAAAGCAGTTCGCAAGTGCCGGTCGGCCAGCTCCTGAGATTTACAAAAATATTTCAGCCGAAGTCTTCTTGAAAGCTAAGTACCCCGTTGGGGAAACTTTTCTTGCCTCAGACCGATGTCAGACAAGGTTAATAATTGCATTTCATGTGGGAAGCAAATACCGCATAAGGATTTCCACTCTTTCTGTATACCTTGCTTAGGCCCAGACCACGACGTCTCGGCCTGCCGTTTTTGTGCTAGATTCAACAAGTGCACTATTAAGCGCCGGGCGGAGTTCGCCCTTCACTATTTTGGTAAAAAATTTAATTATATTATGTCATCGGATACTCCAACTCCAATTTTGAGTAAAAGACGCAAAGATAAGGACTGACATACGAAGTCCGCACCGGCTACTGACACCACGCTAAGGCCGACTACCGGTTCTCCGTTTCTCAGTGAGGTGCCTAGACAGCCCCTGAGTACCGATGACACTACATTACCGGTGTCTTCAGTACCCGAGGTCGCAGGCTCTTCGGCCCCCATTCCTACTGCAGATACCGACGCCACTCTTGGCGGGGAAACTCAGAGTTTAGACAGGCCTGCCATTTCTCAAGGTGTCTTCAGGCCTTTCTCCTTCTCTATTAAAGCTTTCACTAAATCTAAAGCAGCCATGAAAACCAAAAAACAGGGACCTCAGACCCCCCTCTGAAGGCCCCATGCTTAAAAAACAGATGCTCAAAATGGCTGAGGATTTGATTACCCTTATCAGGGGTTCTCAACCCCCCCTCTGACAAAAGGCCCAGATTAGAGGAAGACTACCCTTCCTCAGATCAAGCCTCTATTACCTCTGAACATTCTGAGGACCAGGATTATGCCTATTCTCCTTTCGAAGACTCTGATGCAGAGGAGTCTACTCCCTTGGTCCCCCCCCCCCCCGAGGACTACTCATTTGGGGAAACCCTACGTATGTATTGAGGGAACACTTTCACTGGGAAGGCCAAGATTACTCAGATTCCAAGAAAAGGCTCAGGGATTTTCTTTTGCTGACCCAGCATAGGCCCCTGGCTATCCCTCCTGTTTTAGATATATTGGATGATGTGTACACAGAAGCCAGCCTTAATCCAGATACTTTGCCTCCAGCTCCTGTTAAACCAGACAGGTATTACCGGG
The DNA here is from genome assembly GCF_019279795.1 of Protopterus annectens. Lineage (NCBI taxonomy): Eukaryota > Metazoa > Chordata > Ceratodontiformes > Protopteridae > Protopterus > Protopterus annectens. The sequence goes on from NC_056748.1 coordinate 1,171,177,833, forward strand.
TTCCTGATTTTCACCAGTTCCTATACAAGAGCCATACTGCTGACCTAGAAACTATTTCACAGGGTCCCAAGGGAATTAAGGCCTCTACTGCTAAAAACCCATTACCTTCAGAGAGAGATTCCAGAGCTTTAGAAAGGTGGGGGGAAAAGGTGTACACCTCGGCCACTTTAACCATGAGGGCATTAAACTGTCGGTTCCATATGTTAAAGTATCAACAGTTTTTGTTATCTCAGTTGAAAAGCAAAATGACACAACCAGAACAACCAGATTTAAAAGAGTTGCAGGATTTGTTGCATGGTGCAGAGCAAGTGGGTAAACATATCTTGCAGTGTGGTTTTGATGCTTTAGAGGCCTCATGTAGAGCTGCTGTTATGGGGTCTGTTATACGTAGGCATGCTTGGCTCAAAGAGCAAGCCTTACCAGATCATGTCAGATGCACCTCTTCAAAAAGATGTATTGTTTGGTGTTAAAGCTGAGGAGGTCCTAAAGAAAATGGGGGGAAAAGCGAAATCAATGCAAACAGTGAAAGATTTCCTGCAGGTACAACCTCCACATTTCAGCAGAAACTGGCCTTCAAAAAATTGGTCCTTTCCAGCCACAGACAGACCTCAAAGGGGCAGATACAGACGCCCAAGGGGTAGAGGGCAACCTCAAGGATCTTTCAGAGCCAGACAGTGGCAAGCACCAACCCCAAGAGGTGGAGAAGATAGATCACAGTCATTTAGAAAACAGTCACAATGACTTCCCCCTATACCTGCCAAGCAAAGCTTTAATGGCAGCACCTTTGGGCAGAAAACTGGCATTATTCTCAAAAAATTGGCATATTGTTACAAAGGACAAATGGATTCTGGACATTATAGACAAAGGCTACAGATTCCACTTTCACACCCTTCCAGAAATGAGAAGCATGCCAAACCTGCCACAAAATCAAAGGGGCAGAGGCACAAAAACAAATTTCAGCTTTCATGGACATGAAAGCGATTCAAGAGGTACCTGCAAAAGAACAAGGTCAAGGGTTTTATTCCAGACTATTCCTGGTACCAAGGAAAGACAAAGATTGGAGACCTATCTTAGACCTATCCATCCTAAACACATATCTACAGGTACCAAAATTCAAGATGCTCACATTACAGCAGCTTCTTCCCATGCTGGGCAAGGAGTCTTGGCTGGTAACATTGGACCTCAAGGAGGCATACCTGCATGTCCCTATCAGACAAGATTGCAGAAGATACCTCAGATTTCTTGCCGGTTCAACCCATTATCAATTCTCTGCATTGCCCTTTGGCTTATCTACTGCACCCAGAGTGTTTACAAAATGCCTGGCATCAGTAATCGCCTTCTGCAGACTACAAGGAATACAAATCTACCCATATCTGGACGACTGCCTGATCCAAGCGGACAGCAAGGACATACTACTGAAACACCTGGCGTTTGTAATAAAACTGTTGAACTTTCTGGGATACACAGTCAACAAAAAGAAATCAAAACTAATACCCTCTCAACAAATAATTTTCCTGGGTGCCAGCTTGAATACAACCACCCAGATGGCCTACCTCACGCCAGACAAACAAGGGCAACTGTCTCAATACTTCAGCAAAATGGCAACCTTCACCAGGCTGACTGCAAGGAAAGTCCTGCAGGCTCTGGGATTCATGGCATCTTGCATCCTACTAATCCCATGCGCAAAGTTGCATATGAGGAAACTTCAATGGTACCTAAAAAACTTATGGTCTCAACACAGCCACAGCTTGGAAACAATTATACCACTCATTCCATGCCTTCAAAAGGAATTTCTGTGATGGGCTCAAGCATGCCAAAGAAACACAGGTCTCCCTTTCTGTGTACCTCAAGCAACTCAAATAATCACAACAGATGCCTCAGACTATGCCTGGGGAGCACACATGACAGATCAGTGCATTCAGGGAAAATGGTCCCAAAAAGAGAAGCACCTACACATCAACCAAAAGGAAATGCTAGCCGTGCAAAATGCTATTATGACCTTCAAAGAACTACTGCATCCAGGCCAGCTATTGATAAGGACAGACAACACCACAGTGATGTGGTACATAAACAAACAGGGGGGAACTCATTCATACCCCCTGTGCAGGCAAGCCATGACTTTATGGAACACAGCACTGGAATTGCAAATTCAACTACAGGCACAATTCCTGCCAGGGAAGGAAAACATACTGGCAGACAGCCTAAGCAGAAATATGACAGATCCACACAAATGGAAGTTGCATCCTCAAGTTTTCACAAAGATAACTCGGGCATGGGGACAGCCAGACCTAGATCTCTTTGCTACCCACAGAAATTACCAGTTGAAAAAATTCTGTTCAAGGACCTATCATCCACAGGCCTGGAAAGTGGATGCACTTTCTTTCAATTGGACAACGTTGACAGTCTATGCCTTTCTGCCTCTTCCTCTGCTGCCCAATGTTCTATTAAAACCAGAGCAGAGAGGCCAAAAATTATTCTCATTGCTCCAGACTGGCCAAGACAGCACTGGTATCCGCTCCTGAAGAGCCTGACACATTCCCCACCATGGATCGTACATCTAGTCCCTCTTCTGTTGTCCCAGCACAACTACAAAACCCTTCACAGCCAGCTCAAAACCCTAAATCTAGCTGCATGGAGAATTCCTTGATTTCCCAACAGAACCTCCTCTCCAAGGAGGTGCAGGATGTCATCTTGGAGGTCAGAAGACCTTCTACTAGAAAAACCTACTCCGCCAAATGGAAACGATTTTGTGCCTGGCATACAGAAAAGGGCCAGAATCCTTGGGTAATAAATTTACCTCAAATTTTACAGTACCTAGCTGAGATGTTAAACAGTGGACTTTCCTTCTCCTCCATCAAAATCCACGCTTCAGCCATTTCTGCACAATACAACACAGATCCTCCTTTATTCTCTCATCCTCTCTTAAGGCAGTTTCTCAGAGGGGCAAAGAATATAAAACCCCCAAGGAAACCACCAGTCCCTGCTTGGGACCTCAACTTTGTATTGGAAAAGCTGACCCTTCCTCCCTTCCAGCCAGCTTCTTCAACAGAACTTAAATACTTGTCATGGAAAACAGCCTTCCTTCTGGCTATCACCTCAGCAGGCAGGGTTTTGGAGCTACAGGCCCTCATGGCTGTGCAACCTTTCATCATTTTCCATCAGGACAGAGTTTCCTTACGAACCAACCCTACCTTTATGCCAAAGGTAGTATCCAGTGTAGCTTTGAATCAGACTATCCACTTACCTACCTTTTACCTAATCCACAAAACAAAGGAGAAAGACTACTACATTCCTTGGACATTCACAGCAACTTCGTTATTATTTGGACAGGACAAAGCCATTCAGGAAATCCGAGCAACTCTTTGTGTCCTATGCTACAGGTGCTCAAGGAAAGGCTATTTTCAAACAGACAATCTCAAAATGGATAGCCCACTGCATATGCTTTTGTTACTTATTTCATGGAAAAACTGTGCCTACATGCATCAGATCCCACTTCACCAGGGCCACAGCTACCTCCGCAGCTTTCCTCAGGGTGGTCCCTACCAAGGACATTTTGGAAGCAGCCACTTGGAGTTCAGTGCACACTTTCTCCAAGCACTATCATCTTCCACTATACTCTAAATCTAGAGCGGGATTTGCCACAGCAGTCTTGCAGGGCATCCTTGCTCCTCCTAGTTCCACTTAGTGCCTGCCACCCCTACTTAGCTTTGGGATTCTTCCCATCTGTAATGACTGCAGCTGTATGCATGATGAACATAGTACAGTTGTGTACCTACCATAAATGTAGATGTTTGAGTGCTCATACAGCTGCAGTCCAGGTTACCCCCCCCCTCCGTCCCCTCTTAGGACAGGCCTTATGACAAACACCTTCTCATACAACCTGTTTGGGGTATTCTTTTATGGTGTATTTGCTTGCAACTAATGTTTTTTATTATTCTATATTGCATGATTACATATATTTATGTTTTGCCTTCCTTCTGGGGGCACCTGACATCTGGGGCAAGAAAAACTGAAGAAGATGGCGTCAGCTGCCTCTTTTATACCCCTGCCGCACTGACGTCAGGGAAGAAGCGACGACAACTGACGCCGGACCTAGACTTTGGAATTTGGCCGACCGAGGACCCGCCTGACGGCAGGATAACCCATCTGTAATGACTGCAGCTGTATGCGCACTTGAACATCTACATTTATGGTAGGTACAAAACTGTACTTTTGCTTTCCTAACAGGAAATAAAGGTGTATTACATGGTGAATCAGGGGATTCTATTAAGACTCCTTCCTTAAGTAAGGGTGCTATAATAGGCTTGATTCCTATCTCTGCATCCTTCCTCAAGGGATACTGTCTTTTCTGGGGCCTAAATGTTGACTTTGGCATTATGGTAACTGGTCCTGCTGTTCGTATAAGTCCTACATCTGATTTCCCTGCTGACCAGAGAATATCTGGTATGTCCCGCAAGGCTTTTTCCTCTTCTTCCAATAAGAGTAATACTCAGCTATTCTCACTAGCCTGTGAGTGCACAGCTGGGTGTGTCTGTGTAATCCAATTCAATTTCTGTTTCTGTACTCCTTGTTCAGAGAGCTGTAATTCTGTCTGCTTTTCCCACCTTGTGACTTTCTCACCTAAGTCTGCCCATTTCAAATTTTTGTTCTTAGTTAAACTAACATGTGGCAGCCGATTAGATTTATAAAGTGCTAAACATTCCTGGGGCAATGAACAGCTTGCTACACTGTTCCCCTCTGCATCCCAGTACAAATTTCGCAATACTAGCCTGTTTGCATGGTTCTGAAACAATTCTTGTTCATAATCTTTATCAGGTCCTGGTCTATTACAGTAATATAGAGTACAGTGCAACAAATGCTGTTTGTCAATGTCAAGGGAGGGGGACTTACTGATGGCTACGTTCATCAGTTCTTCGGTTACTGCCCCTGGACCAGTCGTAACTAAGTCCTGGCTGTACCAATAATATGTTTCACCCTCCGGTCACACTACAAAAGTATCCATTTGTCGCTGTGCTTCCATACCCTGCATGGTTGGAACTACGGCTATGCCAAATATCTGCATCAAGTCTCTACCCAAAAGATTTACTGGGCATTTTGCAGAAACCACAATTTTACTTCTCTGGGTCATTCCTGAAACGGGGTCTGTTATTGCTATGTCATGGGAGAGTGGCTCCCGATACAGCTGTCCATTAGCTGCCTTCACTAGTATATAGTCTGGTGATTCTGAATCTTCCGGTAACTTGGAAGGGTGTATCAGGGTCCGTGAAGCCCCTGAGTCACACAGAAATTTAACTTCCCTCCCCTCTACCAGAAGCGTCACTTCCGGTTTCATGTCTGTTAAGTAAAGCTCTAAGCTCAATAAAGCTAGGTCTAAAATTTCATCTTCTTCTATGTCTGCAAATTCATGTACATCCTCTACTCCTTGCGTCACATCCTCTACTCCTGCTATCATATTTGCACTTACCTTTCCCTGCTTACTCTCATCCAATGATTCCTGACTATCATATAGTCATTCCTCATCTTCCTTATTTTCTGTAGTCACCTTCTTGTTTAGCCTGCAATCCCTTGCTAAATGTCCTTTTTTCTCGCACTTAAAACATTCGCCTTTTTTCTTTCTTTCTTCGAAATCTTCTGATCGCTTGTCAGATTGTTTATTTCCCTGGGTGTTTTTCCTACCCTTTTTCCCAGTTTGTACTACAAATACTTCTGACCCATCTTCTGCCAAAAATACTTGAGTTTTCTTTTTCTTTTTACTATTAAAATGTCTTTCTGCATGTCTAGCATATTCATGTAATGGCTGTAGTCTACTTGTTCGATGATCTGCCATGTGCTTTGTAATAAAGCTGCTAATGGGAGTTATACTGCCCTTCAAGAATGCATTCTTTAACTGTTGTTCATATGAGGAATCTTGTGTCTGATTTTCTGGTATCTGCATTCCGCAGTGATTATTAAAACACTCTAACAGTCTAGCATAATATCTATCAACTGTTTCACTTTCCTGTTAAATGCATTGATTAATGCAAGTCCAATCAGCCCTAGGCTTCCACTTTTCAGATATTCGGTCTGTCAGACCTTTTACTCTGCCATCTAGTTCTGCATTAGTATGTGGGAGTGATCTAAGTTCTGCATCACTAGGATTCCAGTTGCCACAGATCATGTGCCAATTTGGACCCACAATTTGTCTAACTACTTTTTCTACTTCTTCTCCATTCAAATGGTAACTTAATCTCATACCCTGTATGTCTTCTAAAAATTTTCTAAAATTCACTTTTGGGTGGGGAATTCCCTCCGTGGCTTTCCGGATATCTTCCGGGATTCCACGGTCTATAAACTAAAAGAGTCGGATCCTGTCCTGCCTGAGGATTCGGTACCTCTATGAGCGGACATATCTCTTCTTCACTCATAGCCTGTGATTTTCTATTTAATTCCTGGTCTCGATAGGATCCCCGACAAACGGTTGTGATTTTGCAGGAACAGCTGGGTATATCGGAGGTGGATCAGCTTGTCCACTCACTTCATATTCTGGTAACAGAAGCGGAGGGGGCGAAGGAGGGGCCGTTGCTATTACCAAGTTATTGTCTTCTTTGTCTAAGAACATTGTCTTTGAATTTTTTATTCTCTGCTCCCTGCGATTTGCTTCCTCAAGCCACCCATGCGCCTGAGGGACTCCTAATTGTCTTCGCTTTTTTAGTTGACCTTTTGCGTCTATTTTTAACTGTTTAACAAGTTTCATAAGTGCAAGTTTATCTAAATTACCCTTGAATTTATACTTATCAACCCATTTTGTGTAATACTTAACATTGTCGGCACGCTGTAATTGCATATACTTCGTGTCTTCAGTTAAGGGCGGGTCTCGGGAACTTTTTGTGCACTGATTTCCCATTGCTGTCTTAGCTAAGCTGTAAATTGTTACGTAACCCTTTCTATCACGTGGTACCACAAATCTATACCTTTTCACAGTTTATCTAGAATAACTGCCTACCTATTCTGTTTCCCTATGACAAAAACAGTAACCCCTTTTTCTGTCCCTGATCTGCACATGCAAATCTACCTGACAAAAAACAGTTCTGTACTTAGTCCCTGATCTTAAAACAGAAATAAGGTAATTCCTCCTTACCTGATCCTCCGTGAGTTGATCCACCGGATCGTTGACTCGTCCTCCAATCCCAGATCAGAAACAGTGGCTGGCCTCTTTCGAACGACAATTCAGTCGGAGGTCTTTCAAAGCAGAAGAGCCGATTTGGCCTCTTCTCCGTACGGATGCATGCCACCGGGCCCAATTCTGACCTAGGCCTAGAGCGAGAAGTACTTTCCGGTCCGAAGGACCAAACTGTCAAAGGAAAAATATACTTTAAAAATGATCAAAACACAGTAGGTTCAGGTTAAGGCACTTTAATCTTGCAGCAAGGAGACAAAAACGTGCTAATACAGAGTTTGTCTAACCAGAAACCGGAAATACTTTCATTTTTATACATTCTTAAACTGGTTATGTCCTACCATGCTAACGTAACAGATTACCACCTTTTTCATCATCATCTGCTGACCATCTTTCCCATGAATTTCTGCTGATTTATCAATTTTTATGTGAAACTTCCTGAGGAAAACAACATGGCCTTGGTTACTCCCAGTTAGATACATGTTATGTTACATTCAAGATACTACGGCTAAATCAAGCACAATGCTAGCAGTTCATTTCTCTAATAATCCTTTGTCTACTTTATCTCTAAATTACTACAGCTGCAAAGGTTCCGCTCCTCTAGACAGAGCTGTTTGTTTGAAATCATTACATTTACAACATAAGGCATTGTTCATTCATTTGCTTCTGACCTAGCATATAAACACCTGCTTCTCAAGTACATTTCCACAAGGCATAAACAAGAATATTGCTGTGCTAGCAGTTACTAGGTCAGAGGGCAACTTGCAAGTTTCAGAAAGCATACTGCAGTTTTCAAAAAGCATCTTTTCCAGTCTCATATGAAACTCAATTTGTATAAAATACAATGCATGAAAAATAGAATGAAAAGCGTATTAAAATACTTGATTATTAATTGGCATTAAAAGCATACACACTTTAATACATATTTTTCTAACAGGACATATTGGTATTTATTTTCCACTGGTGGGGTTTCTTCCACCAGTCCCTGGCCTCCTACTTGGGGGCCTCTGACAGGTTAGGGCAAGAAAAACTGATGTAATGGTATCGGCTGCTTTACTTTATAATACCGATAACCTGACGCCATTTCTCAAGCGACAGCAACTGACGCAGAAATACTAAGTCTCTGGTATTAGGGCCGGCCGAAGGTTACCCTGGCAGGGATAACCCAAATGTGATGACTGCAACAGTGAATACACTCGAACATCTACATTTATGGTAAGTGTACACAACTGTACTTTTTGTATAATGTGAGGACTAGGTGCAGCAGACATGTTTTACAAGATTGACTCAGCAGCACTGTTCAGTGTACGGGCTTTATTTCATTCCATATTCTCAAATCCGTGCTATCCCATTTTCACCACACCATCCCTTATCTAACTTTCCACATGGCGACTAGAAAACCGCCTCTGCCAACAAAGCTAAACACCAAGTCCCTTTGGATACCTTCATCATCAGAGTCTCATTCCTTTCTATCAAGCACGGACCCCCAATTCTGTTTACCTGGCATAGTTTGTGAAGGATGACACAGCTATAAGAATAATCCCAAAAAGCAGCATGCAAGTAACAGCTGCCACATTCTAATGGCCAGCTGCACTCCAGTTATCCTTATCTTGTTTTATTTTGTAGCACAACAGTCTCCAACCATCAAACTCAAATTTCACATAACCAGGATACGAAAGGAAACTGTGTCAGCAAGTCTGGCGACCAACTGCCCCCAGTACTCACACTCCGACCTGCCTGGTTTTCCCTCCTTACAGGTGGCAGCGGTTAACAACTGAAGTTTTTTTTATTTTTTGAAATCTCCCACCAGTCCCGCGTCTTCAAGTATCAAACAGGCAGTCAGGCACTGCCTCACAAAGCTGATGTCATCATGCATGCCCCCATACCCTGGCAATGCGTGGTGATGTCATAAATTTAAAGCATATATATATTAAAAAAAAGTGGGAAGTAAAGGGGTCACTTGGGAATTCGTGGCACCCCATTATTTTGCCTCAAATCTGGTAAATGCTGAGGAATTCAGTACTGTTGAGAGGTATGTAACTCATAGACTAGGAGTATTGCAACAGTGATCAGTAGGACATCTAAAGTTATGGTAAGTTCTTTCACAACTGTACTTTCTCGTTTCTTTTGGAATTGGTCAGAGGAAGTTACCACTAACTTTCTCACAGACTGGATCTACTCACACAAGAAATAGGGTGTTTGATACTTTCCAACCCCAACAACTTCAACTGACTGACTGAATGATAGGGCCTGAATACGTTTTGTGCACCTGTTTATTGAGGGCATGCTGCAGGTATTAATGCAGGCAAGAGAGCCTGCTACTAGAAAATTATATATAAACAAATGGAACGGGTTATATAGTTGGTGCTAACAAAACTGGTACCTATTCATCTCAACAAACACTGGCTTTGCTCCTGCACCAACCCAGCTTAACTCTTCCACTTCGTCTCATTCTGTTATTTTTCCTTAATTCTTACTATCTCTGCTCCCTTACCCTTGTAAGGTCTACATGATACAAAAACTTTATAGATATATGTTATCCCTCGCATACTGTATAACTATAGCAAAAAACAAAACCTTTAATTAAGATTTTTTTTTTTTGATTTTTGCTCTGATTGTATTTGTGTACTTAGTATAATCACAACCTCTTTCTCTACCTGTTTGTATTGTATTGCCTATCTTTGTTTAAACTTATCGTAACCATTGGAGCTTTTCTCCCCGGGCCTCTACTGAAAATGGACATATATCCAGCTAGACTAGCCCGGTCAACAAATGTAAAATAAAAAATAAAATAAATAAAATAAAATAAATAAATAAATAGTGTTTCTCTGGTTTTGCAATATTTGTGTGAGTTACTCTCTTACTCTTCTCTCAAGGTTCATCTCTTGACCATTTCATCATATCTGTGCATAGATCCCCCTCTTTCAAGACATTTTCACATCAAAATGTTTTTGAAGGGGGTATTGCATAAGAGACAGATAAGAAAACTGGTGTCTTCTCCTTGGGATCTAAATTTTGTAGGCTAATAGCCCTGGAGCCTTTATAAGCCTAGCCCATAGGATTCCCTGGCATTGTGCTGCCCGACTTCATTTCCCAGTGCCTTTGTCAAGCAGGTCCATTGAAATGATCCTTGGGGTGAATTTTTTATTTCCCATCCACTCGACAAGATTTCTCTTGAAGAGGGCCAGTGAGGTGCTCTGCTTGACGTGCAAGGGAAGTCTGTTCCAGAGCATGGGCAGTCTCTGGGTTAGGAACCTGTCCCTCCAGCAAGTTCTGTTGATTGTGGTAATGATGTTGAGGTCTGTGGAGCATCTGGCCCAAAGGGATTGGGATTTCTTTAGAAGTATCATGTCTAACAGCACTGGGTCTGAAATGGCTTTGTAGGTCAAGCAGAGATCGCCTGTAAGTAAGCGATATGATAGTGAGAAAAGCTGGAGTTTTTTTAGTCTGTCCACATAAGGCAAGTGTTTAAGCCCTAGAATTCTCTTAGTGAGGTATTTTGTAGTCTTTCTAGTTGTTGCATATGTCTAGTGAGGTCCATGCCAAATGAGGCATTGTACTCGATAATTGGTCTAATGAGGGAAGAGTAGAGAGAGAGAATGACCTCTCTCTTCCTTGATGCAGAACGCTTTGAAATGAGATGTGCCACATAGAAGGATTTTCTGACCACAGTTGGCAATGTGATTGTCAAACGAGAGGTTGCTGTCCACTTGTGTTCCCAGATGTCTTATAACACCTTTGGTGTTCAGTGGACTACCATTGATGTGGTAATTCATGGGTACCGTGTTCTTCCCAAAGGGAATGATGATGTATTTTTTGGCATTGAGCTGAAGGCCATGGTCCTGACACCAGTCGTTCTCCATGAGGCCTTTCTGTAGAATGTCAACATCATTTGGAGAGCTAATAATGGCTCCCAGTTTGCAATTGTCTGTGAACTTGGTCATCCAAATTCCCTTGGTTTTAGCCTGGACTTCAGAAAGGTAGATGACAAACAGGAGAGGACCCAGGACCAATCCCTGTGCGACTCCACTCATGACTGGCCGGTAGTCTGACTTGGAGTCCTCTACTTTCACAGTGTGGTTTCTATCAGTGAGCCAGTTTGCAACCCACTTTGTGACATAGGGGTTGATACCTAGTTTAGTGAGTTTATCAATGATTCCTGAGTGAGGAATTGTATCAAATGCCTTGGCCAGATTAAGGTAGGCTGTGTGAACTACCTTGCCTTCATTCACAGCTCTGGTGACAGACTCTAAGAAGTCTACCAGATTGAGCAGACATGATTTACCCTTCACAAATCCAAAACAAAAAAAATATATACTTGTTTCCCACCTTTCTAAGCTAGTATAGTCCAGTTTTCAGGTTAGTGCTAAATTCAGGGCTGTTACAAATTTCTGTGTTTGCCCATACCTTACTTGGATAGAAGGAAGTTTCTATGTTCACCTGTGAGAGAGGGGAGCTTTGAGCAGCCTATCTGTCCCTGGAGGAGTGGTTTCAGCCCAGAAATTAGTAGTTTATTGGCCGTTTTAGGCTAATTTCTATCTCATACATTTCCCTGGTATAAAACCCGCATTTGCGTGGTTTTGCGCGCCGGGCAGCACCGGTTAGCTAGGGTATAACTATTCCCGGCTCCACAAAGTCTCCTCTTCAATTTTTCCCTTGGAACTAGACAAACTTTCAACTTAAGCACTCAAACCATTCATTTCTCAGCCAGGCACTAGCTCAAAACTCATAGCAAGCACTAATAAACCCTAACACTATACCCCCCTATACTGTACAGACTGACAAGGCTCTCTACACGACCTTACCAGCCAATCAGTAAAACAGTTCACTGTACCTATCCAGGCATGTCCAAAGTCCAGTTTCAGGTGTATTCTCCAGTCCAACTGGTGAATCTGGACATTTTGAGGCAATGTCACAACTGCCTCATGTACACATACAGTCCTCTCCTCCTACCACCAAACACTAATACATGCGAAAGATGCAGTTATACAGCCAAACTGGAAGCTAAGATCTCTCAACCCAAGACTGGATCAGGCAGTCAAGAGGAGAAGGGAATTACTTGCATCACACCACCGGTTTCACATAGACCTATTAAACCAGCACCGGCAAAAAACACACATAAATACATGAAAATATACTCGGAGGATCTAAATAAAAATCTGCAAAAGCAACAGAGACCTCCAAAGCAGACATCCAAGCAACCTCCACCCTTGCCTAACGCAGACCATGAAACACATACTTCACAAACCAGTGTGTCATGCAATCACAGCCCTTAAAGCAAAATATACCCAACACACTAGTAATAGGTGACTCTGTAGTCATGCACACTGACGTCCCACTCACTAGGCTTCACATGGAGAAGGTTACTGTTAGCTGCCTGTCGGGTGCCAGGATCCGCCACATAACACACGCACTCACGTCACTCCAGAACAAGTACAAATACGACTCTGTCATTGTCAATGTTGGTGTGAATGACCTGAGCCGTACCTCCCTGGACTACATGAAAAGAGACATGGAAGAGCTCTCTGATCACGTAGCCCAGGCCGGTATGACCCTGACCTTGAGTAGCATCCTGCCCTCACCAAGAATGATACTACGGTACAAAGAAAAAATGATCAGTTTCAACAATTGGCTAAGCTTCTGGTGTCATTCAAAGGGTATCCAGTGTCTGTCCGCCTGGGATGACATGCTCGACAATCCACGCAGCTTCGCTAGAGACGGCTTGCACCTGTCACCCCTAGGCTTTTGAATACTGGCCAAGGCTTTTGCCACCCCCATAGTCCCTTTTTTAGGCAAGGCTCAAAAGACAAATCCACCACCGTAAATAGCACAAGTCACAAAAAACTGAGGGTAATGCTACTTAATGCCAGAAGTCTAAACCTCAAAATGCACGCACTCGAAGCACTCCTCAGTATGGAGAAAATCAATATATGTGCAGTAACAGAAACCTGATTTAAGGCTCCAGAGAGCACCCTAGCACTACCAGGCTACAACTCATACCATACATTTTGGCCACAGAACCTGGATTGAAATACAAAAGGTGGGCGCGTATCCATATTCATCAAGGATACCCACACCTCCAGGTTAGTGGCACAGCATGATGCTTCAGAGATCATCCATGTGCAGCTAACAATGGGCAAAACTGCAATTCAAATTTTAGCTTGCTACAGATTACCCACCATGTCCCAGGACCCCCATTTTGCGGTTCTGGAAACACTGGGCAAGATAAAGGTTCTACCAAACACCCTAATATTGGGTGATTTCAATTACCCAAACATTAACTGGGAGAACTACTCAAGTACTAACTCCCTTGCCCAAAATTTCGTAGAATTTATAAATTCAAATGCCCTGGATCAACTGGTCAGCACCCCCACCAGAGGTGACAACATATTGGACCTGGTCATCACCAACATGGGCGACCGGTGTTCCATACCGGAGGTCAACCCCTCGCTGGATAGATCTGTCTATAAACTAATCACTCTGGATATCCATATCCCGCCCTCACCCTCGGTCAAGGAAACCACCGTGAAAATCTTTTCAAAAGCAAACTTCACGTTACTTAAGACTGAGTTGGAAAGTTTCAAAGCCCCCCCATGCTTAAGGATAACGCTGTCCAAGCTGCAAAATCCTTTACTAATATACTCTACGGGCACCTACAGGAATGCATGGATCATGCTGTCCCAAACAAAACCAAGACTCACTCCTCCAAGAAAAGGAAACCAGTCTGGTGGACCTCTGCCATAAACAAGCTATACAATAGAAGGAGGAAACTATTACAGAAAAGAGTAAAATCCCAAGTAGGGAAGACATCCCTGATCAGTATCAGCAAGAAACTACGATCCCTCATAAAATTATTCAAGGCTAGCTTCGAAAGAAAAATTGCCAAGGACTCCAAATATAACCACAAGACATTCTTTAGCTATGTCAAGAACCTAAGTGTCAATTCTCAGATCTGCTCGGAGTTAGTGCAGAATGGCACAAAATACATTGAACCGACCGATATCACCAACATCCTGGCAGACAGGTTCAGTGCAAACTTCACCCCCCTCTCACTCCCAAAAGGACCCATAACCATACCAGAAGAATGCAAAGCCCCTGAAACCACAGACACTCAGGTTAAAACAGCCCTCTCCAAATCCAAAAACCCAGCATCAGTGGGACTGGATGGTGTCCCAGGCTGTGTCCTACATGAGCTCAAAGATGAACTAACCCCTCACCTAAACACACTGTTCAAACTCAGCCTCTCCACAGGCTACGTACCCATAGAGTGGCACACAGCAATGGTTATTCCGCTCCACAAAGGTGGAGCCACAACAGACCCTGGGAACTATCGCCCTATAAGCCTGACTAGCTTGGTCTGCAAGGCTATGGAGCATATCATCATGGAACTCATTATCAAGGACATTGGGAACCTCCAAACACTGGACCCTACCCAGTTCAGCTTTGTTAAGGGCAGATCATGCCTCCTAAGCCTGGTGGTCTTCTTTGAGACAGTTACCAAGGCTATAGACGAGGGAAAGGTGATCCACACAGCCTGCCTAGACCTTGCAAAGGCCTTTGACACCATTCCCCATTCTGGTATTGTAGACAAGCTCACCAGCCTGAACATAAACCCCTATGTCACGAGATGGGTTGCCAGTTGGCTCACGGACAGAACCAGTATGGTAAGAGTTGCGGGAGCTAGGTCGGACTCAAAACCAGTTACAAGTGGCGTTCCCCAGGACTCAGTCCTAAGATCCCTCCTGTTTGGCATATACTTCTCAGAGGTACAGGCAAGCACAGGAGGACTATTGGTGACCAAGTTCACAGATGACTGCAAACTAGGGGCTGTAATTGACTCTCCGGCTGACATGCACATCCTCCAAAAGGGTCTTACTGACACAGATACCTGGTGTCAAAATCATGGCCTCAAGCTAAATGCCAAAAGGTGCATAGTCATCCCCTTTGGAAAAAACAAAGTACCCACAAACTACCACATAGGTGGTAGTCCCCTAAATACGGAAGACGTAGTAAGGGATCTGGGGACCCAAGTAGATAGCAATCACTTCTTTGATAATCACATTGCCAAAGTGGTTAGAAAATCCTTCTATGTGGCCCACCTAATCTCAAAACATTCCACATCAAGATCAAAAGAGGTCATTGTGCCCCTCTACTCTTTACTCATCAGACCCATCATATAGTGCAATTCCCCGTTTGGGATGTACCTTACAAGACAACTCCAACAGCTGGAAAGACCACAGAAGTACCTCACCATGAGGATCACTGGCCTCAAACAGATGCGCTATGCAGCTCGACTGAAGAAACTCTAGCTGTACTCGGTTGCATACCGCCTACTCAGAGGTGATCTCTGCCTAACATACAAGGCCATGTCGAACCCAGAATTGATGGACATGCTCCACCTAAAGAAAACCATATCCCCTTGAGCCACACGCTCTAGGTATCTAAACCTCACCACAATAATAAGTAGGACGTGCTGGAGGGATAGATTCCTGTCCCAGAGACTTCCCATGCTTTGGAACAAGATTCTAATCTACATTAGGCAGAGCTCCTCGCTAACACTCTTCAAGAGAATCCTTGATGAGTGGATGGGAAGCAGAAAGTTTACCCCAGGGATCACTTCAGTGGCTGTGCTGGACAGAGGCACAGGGAACTAATCTAAGGGGTGCGAAAGCCAACACATTCTGGGTAGGCTTATAAATGCCTTCAGGCAGATAGCCTAGTACCTACCTATGAACCTAAAGTCTGGAGATTCCCTATGTCCTTATTTATTAGGTCCATGATGATATGCTGCATAGCTTTACATACCAGACTTGTCAGGCTAATGGGGAAGTAGTCAGGCAGGGGACGACTGTAGCAATGTGCCATTTGATGGGGACAAAGCCTGAAGTGAGGCTGTGATTGAACAGATGTGGTGCCAGTTCATTTTGTAATTCATGTAGAACACAGCCAAGGATATTGTCAGGTCCCATGGATGCTGTATTCTTGGCCTTGGACAGAGCGATTTTGACCTGTGCAGCTGTAATACTGGGTACTAGGCATTCCTCTGGTATTGTGATTGGCCCTTTAGGAGGTGAAGCTGGCACTGAATCTGTTGGCCAGTATATTGGCAATGTCTGTTGACTCAGTATAGGAGTTACCATGCTATAGTTGCTCAGATCTGAGCTTTGCTTTGTAAATTTTTGACATAACTATAGAAGGCCTTGTGGTTAGCATCTGCTGCAATTTTGTTTTTGTAGCTAGCTTTAGCGGATTTGATGAGGGATCTCAGCTTTTTGTTAAGGCTAACAAGAGAGTTTTTCAAGTCTTGGGACTTTGCCTTATTCTGCAGCAGTTTCTTCATTCTGTTGTAGAGTTTGTTTTTGGCAGGGGACCACCAGATTGGCTTCCTTTTTTTGGAGGAGAGCGTCTTGGTTCTATTGGGTATGGACCGTTCCATGCATTTGTGTACGTGATCGTACAGTGCATTGGAGTATGATTCAGCAGTCCTGCACTTATTATCCATTTGCATGGGCATCGTGAAGTTAGCCACCTCAGTTTTTAAAAGCTCAAAGTTAGCTTTGTAAAAGTTTTTTACGGTTGTTACCTTTGCGGAGGGTGTGGGTGGGATGTGGATATCCACGGTGATTGGAGGAGTTGACAATTGGTGTAGAGCAACAGTCGGCCATATTTCTAATAAAACAGATCAAGGCTGCTGTTGCCCCTAGTGGGGGTAAGAATGAGCTGGTCCAGGGCACTGGAATTAATGAATTACAGAAAATGTTGTGCAAGTGTGTTGATACTTGAGTAGTTTTCCCAGTTAATGGAGGGGTAGTTAAAGTCTCCCAGTTCCTTAACATGGAAAATATTATTACTGATTACTCTGACCTCTGCAAGAGAATACTGGAATTGCAAGCTCTTATGGTGGGTAAACGTCTCATTTTCTACAGAGTCTGGGGTTCTTTGAGAAGTAATCCTACCTTTATGCCTGAAATGGTATCTAAATTTACACTGTGCCAAACTACCCATCTCTCTGTGTTATTCCCTGAAGTCAAAAATCAGGGAGAAAGGATATGTTATAATTTGGCTTTTCGCCCACATCTCAGATACTATCTTAATAGAACAAAAATCTTTCAGAACTTACAACAAAAGCAAAATCTTTCAGAACTTGTTCATTTCTTGTGAAGTTAAAAAGGAGGAACAACGTTAGATAGCATTGTCATCAGAAAGCAAGAGGTTTTCTGGTTCAGTTCTCAGCTGAGGTGCCTTCTGTGCGGAGTCTACATGTCCTCCCTGTGTTCTCGTGCAACAGAGGGATATCCAAATAGTGCATGAAGAAGTTTGTGAACTTTTCAGCCTGGCGAAAGTGTGTTTAATCAACCAGGGCAAGCTGTGCCACAGGTTGTAGGTGATACGCCAGCTACTTTCATCAAAAGCTAGGCTGCAGTGACAGTGCTGAAGACTATTTGTTGACCCTGAATTGGACTGTGGAAAATAAGGACAGTCAAGTTTAGCCAGCTGCAGAGTGAGCTTGACTGATACCACTGTTCCTGACTGAGAATCCCAGAAGCCCTATTTTGACCTGGAACCTTTGTATGTCAATGACTGTTAGAAACTAAAAGTAGAAATATTACCATGATCATTTATTACTCTCACTGTCTGGGTAGAGAAGTTCTGTGCCTGAACTTATACTTCTGACAAAACCAATAAGACTCACTGATGTTTAACTTGACCCTTGTGGCTTAGAAGTGATTAAAGCTCATTGTGATGAGACAGTTTCACAGACGTTTCTCCAGTGGGTCAGACAGAGTAATCCTGCCTCTGCAGACCAGCTACTAGATTTGGTTGAACAATATACAGTAGGTGCTAAATCTTCAGAGGCAACAAGAGACTGGTCTTCCAACTGGAAGTCTAAAAGGAACACAACTGGTAAGACTGTTACAACAGACAGACTGGTAAGACTGTTACAAATTAGGCAAAAGACAAAATATATTCCTTTCATAGTGGTATAGACAGTACCAGCCAACTGACAACAAGGGAAGGGACTAAAAACAACTTGACAAACTAAAATGTTTGTTTGTTTTCTGTTTGGGCAAATAGCTGTCCACTAAGTGATGAATCTATACAGTGGGAAGCACACATTGGTAAACCACTATTGATAGCTGGACTTGAGTAACAACCCAAATATTTGACTTGTATGTGACTGAGAGTCAAACACATGCATTTCTTAGTTCAGGAAATATGATAGCGACAAGCACTACTTGATTCTGGAAGCATGATAAAAATACTAAGTTGTTATTAAATGGTACCAAAGCGAACCCCAGTCAGTGGGTATGTATGCACCCCAGTCAGTGGGTATGTATGCATGAGGATAGAAGAAACTATGTTACAGCTTTGGTAGAGTAGGTAGTCCCCTAAGTTCCCTAAAACACTGTGCTGTGGGAGTAATCAACCTTATTCAAGGTAGAACATTTTTCCCTTTTTTTGACTTGTGGGCATACTTTCATAGTGTGCTTTAAAATGTCTCCTTTTTTTCAAAAATAAACTTAAAGGAAATGTTAGAGTTAAAGGAAAGTCAGAATGAGCTCTTTCTTTGAGATATACATAGAAAAGAGCCTATGTAACAGAAAAATAAGAAAGTATAATAAATACTTGTACTGGTAGGGAGTTATTCCCATCAGAAAGAAGCCAGGGCTAACATACAGTAACCAGCATGAAAACCTGATAGACCTAAACATTACTGACATGAGTTTTAAGACTGGGAGAATACTACTTTAAGAGAAATCAGAAACAAACTGCAGGCTGTAAATAGGGCTCTATAATTTCTATCCTAGCAAACCTCTCACTTTCCTCATTGTGAGGCAAGAAGAAGGTAAACAACTATGAGTGCAGTAAGCCTTCCAAATCACAAAGTAGAACCTGGTGCACTGCCATGTTTAAGAGGCCACTGACAGGGTTATTGAAGAATCTTTGTATATGTAGAACACCCCTATGGTGTTTACCAAAATTGTGTAAAATTGTCACATTACCTTACCATACTAGACGTAAACAAAGGATTCCTGGGAAATGGCCTTAACAATATAAGCTAAAGAGAAGACATCTTTTTCTACCAGATGGAGCTTTATCCACATTTCAAAAAATGGATAAGATTCTAAACCCCCTTGGTATGCTGCTATTTGTTTGGATGCTGTTGTGGTCTACAGTGAGAACTGAGAAAATCTACTTATCTTAGGTGCAAAGTATTCAACTCCATCTGAAATGCTTATGAAATAGCAAGCACTTCTGTATGTATAACTGTTATGATGAAAGCTAGGTATTTGGGGTATTTCATTGGTTATGAATGGATGAAGCCTTATGTGAGGAAGAACACCAGAGCCATAGCTGTCCCATATATCCCCAGTGCCAGTCTCCATTAAGGTGCTCCACCCCATCAAATCTTCAAGTGGAGAGGAAAAAGGAAAAAAAAGGCTTACTAGACTAGTCTAGCATTCCGGGACAAGATCTATTTCCACCTAACACCCCATCAGCTCAATAGCTGAAGAACGAAAAAAAGGTCCACTTTCTTTATATGGATTCAGTATATTTCTAAAGTGGCATTTCAGGAAATGCACTTTCTGATTGCATTCCCTAGCGCTTTGCACCTAGAGTTGTTTCCCCCGTTTGGTCTACCCTTACTGCAATTCTGGAAACCACACATACGCAAAATAAGCAAGTACGGGCTTTTCAGGGAATAGCTAATTTATTTATTTATCTATTTATTCATTACTTTTTGTTCATAGGTTCATAGGTTGGAACTAGGCTATCGGCCCTAGGGCCTATACAAGCCTAGCCATAACAATTCCATGGCTATTTCTTCCCACAGTATTTACTTCCCTGGACTTCTGTCTAGCAGGGCGACTGAAGTGATCCCCAGGGTGAATTTCTTGTCTCCCATCCAGTCATCAAGGTTCCTTTTGAAGAGGGCCAAAGAGGCACTCTGCTTGACATGTATGGGCAGTCTATTCCAGAGTCTGGGGAGTCTCTGGGCCAGAAACCTGTCCCTCCAGCATGTTTTGTTCATTGTGATGACAAGATTTAGATTCCTGAAACGTGTGTCTGCGAGGGATTGGGATTTCTTTAAGTGTAGCATGTCCAACAGCTCTGGGTTTGACATGGCCTTGTATGTTAAGCAGAGATTGCTTCTGAGTAGACGATATGCGACAGAGTATAGGTGGAGTTTTTTTAGACGGTCAGCATAGGGCATCTGCTTTAGGCCTATGATTCTTTTAGTTAGGTATTTCTGGGGCCTTTCCAGTTGTTGCAGATATCTTGAGAGGTACATACCAAATGGGGCATTGTATTCTGTAATGGGACTAATGAGGGATGAGTACAGTGGGACAATGACCTTCTTTTTTCTGGATGAAAAGCCCTTAGTGATGAGGTGTGCCACATAGAAGGATTTCCTTAATGTTGTGGTGATGTGATTATTGAAGGTGAGACCACTGAATATTTGTGTCCCTAAGTCTCTTATCACACTTTCGGTGTTTAGTGTACTGCTACCTATGTGGCAATTCACGGGTACATGTTTTTTCCCAAAGGGGATAACTATACATTTCTTGGCATTGAGCTTGAGTTTACAGGATAAGTGGGCATTTCAAAGTTCTGTTGACCCCTTCTCAGCCATAACCTGAGCTCGAAGAGCAGAAAATACATTAGGATCTTACTAGTAAACAGTATCATATACAGAATGAGTAAATCATAAAATTCAGGGATTATGTGTGCATTCATTGAATATAAATTAAGATTAAGATGATCCAGTCAGAAGACACTGAAAGAAGAACAAAGAAAAAAAAATACAAGCCAAGATAGGCATTACAACAATGTTATATATAAAATGCATAAACACGTACTCATCTGGTTCCCCTGCATTAGACCAAATGTACATTTGTTTGACAAATGCAGGAGGTGTGTTTTTACGTTGACAGCTGAACTTTGGACATGTTGAAGGTGTGGATGGCCAAATGGTGAATATGTTGAATACGTGGAATGTTGATACAGGTAAGTGGGGTCAAGGGGTAGAGCATGTGGGTATGTGAGTTAGGGTTAGGGGTGAGTGAAGCATGATTGTTGTGTGTTTTTTGTGTGCAGGTTTCAGTATTTTAGGGGAAGAGTCAGGTAAGGGGATAGATGTGGTGTTGTTTGTGTGTGTTTGTGAATGTTAATGTGTCTGAGTCTGTCCTGTGTACTGACAGTGTTACGGAAAGGTTTTATGACCTTAAGATGTAGGGTTAGGGTTGGGGAAGGAGATGCATTAGGGTTAGGGTTAGCGCCCATTACTAAGGTGGAGTAGTGGGGGTGGAGCAAGCCCCCTTGCACCCCCACAACCATTGCTATTTAAAAGTACAAACACCAAGCTTGTACAATACTGGGGAAAGGGGAAGCATTCCCCTATCTCCAGTATTCAGTGTGCCTGTAAAACTACCAATCCTTCACCTAATCCGTTTGAACCATATTTTGTTTATTAACTTTATCCATCACAAACTACATTCAAAAAGATGACCTTTTGCCCACGTAGTACTTACCTGCTTAAGCATGATTTATTTAAACTTTAGTATAGGTAATGCCTCTACAGCTGTTGACTTGGGCAACTGCTTCTATTTGGAGGGGTAACCTTATGTTTTGGAAAGTATATGTAGTTTTGTGTGTTTACTTTGAGTTAAATGGGGATAGAGTATAAAAGTATTTAGTTTTTTAAGTTTTGTTTTTGTCAAAAGTCTGAGTAAAGGTGAAATTTGTTCAAACTGAGATGAGAAGCAACTACAAACAAAGTCTGAAACTTGTTTTGAATATATGCTTTCAACATGCAGTTTGCATGTACAGAATACATTCCCTCCAGTACAACTCTTTTGAGTGTGTACCTTTAACTCCTAGTGGGTGTGGCTTAAGCCTTTAAAAATAAAGTTATCACCTTACAGTTCTAAACGGATACTCATTGGCAGAGGTCAAGTATCAATACAGTTGTGTTTGCCATCATGTATGCTTCAAGATAAAATATTCTGATACCTTGTATGTATCATGGTTTTGGAATTATTAATGCAAGTATGAACAAGTAATACTTGACGCCTACAGGAGCAGTAGGAGGTAAATGCTGATGCACCTGGAGGCGTCACTCGGATTAATAGCTTTTCATTAAAGAAGGCTAATTTGTCCGAATTAACATGGAGTATAACTGTCATTATAGGTATAGAGAAAAGCAAAGCATATAGAATTTTAAGTAGTAGTATTGGGTGCAAATATGCATGATGAATTTAGACATATTTTGGAAGTTTTTTAGAAAACTCGTGTAATGCAGAGGAGAGGGGAAAACTAAGAAAATACACAAATGGAATTATTTATGGAATGATGCTAAGGTTAGAGGAAAATGAAGCTGAGCATTTAAAAGCTAGGGTAGTAAAGGTTAAGTAAACCATTAAAAAAAAACAAGGAAATCTGCAAGAACAGGTGGTATTCCTTTGAAAATTTGAAAGTTGGGGGAAGCAAGTGATAAAGATCTGAAAGATTTTCTTTAACAGTATTTTAAAGGGGGTGAGAGTACTAACATCTTGGAAGAAAGCTGTGATGGCATTCCCAAAGATAGCAAAAGAGTGTTCAGAGCAGACTTCATAGACACATTTCAAATTTAAACCAAGATTATAAAACATTTACGTATAAACTATCCCAAGAAAATGGCAAAGGTGTTGCCATGGTTGAGTGATATGGGGTTCAGGTGTTTTGGTGGGGTCTATATTACATAAATGAAGTTTGAGAACTTCGAGTACCATATGGTCGACGCCATATGATCAAAGTTCTGAAACTTCAAAACTATAAAAAATACTCATAAACAAAACTAAATGCTTTAAGCAGGGGGCAATCCCCCCTGCACCCCCCCACTTCTTAAATATACCAACTCCAAGATCGTGCTGCAGCATAGGAAAGGGAACTCTTCCCTTTCCGCACCATTCTCCATCAAAGTGCGATCTTGGAGTTGGTATATTTAAGTAGTAGGGGGGTGTGGGGTTGCAGGGGAGCTTGCCCCCCTGCTACAACACTTTAAATTAACTTTACTTTGTTTTTTGTGTTTTTTTTTTTGTTTTTTTTTTATAGATTCGAAGTTTCAGAACTTTGATCATATGGTGTCGACCATATGGTATTCGAAGTTCTGAAACTTCGTTTATGTAATATAGACCCATTTTGGTGATACTGTAAGCAGCTTCATAAAGAGCTCTGTGAAGTGAACAGTTTAAATTAGCTAAAGCCTGCAAACATCTCTAACAGACATTCGTGGTGGAAATGCATATGATGTCCAGAAGGTCAGTAAGGGAAAGAACAAGTGTAGTAAAAGAGAGAACAAATGTGAAAACTCAGAAGGAGATTAAACACAGAGTACTGGAGCAGAGATGGGAAGAGCAGCTAAAGGAGAAAACCCTTTAATCACACCAGGGAGAAAAAGACTGACCAAATGCTGTCTGAGATTTTCAAGATAAGAGGGTCCTTTTTGGAATATATAGATATAAATAAGAGAAGACTGTGGAAAGTTGTTATTTTAACCTGACATTCAGGGGAGATAACTGATATGCAGACTGCTTAAAGGAAGATGAGATTAAAGATGTTGGAACAGCAATTACTATATGATCAAATGGCATAAAAACTGGCTGAATTTGAGGATAGTTCACACAGAGACAACTTGTCAATTACAGCAGTACTAAAATAAACACAAGGGAGGGATAGTAAAGAATTTGAAAAATATGTCAACAGATGGACTGGAATTTGTTTGCAGTCTATTTTAATATCAGCAGTGCTAGCAGATATTCCTGATTTGAGAGAATGGAAGTAGCTGAGACCTTTATGATTGAGGAAAAAATGAATAATAGGTAAGGAAGATTTGTACTGGTGAAAGGTTGCTGGTGGGGTGTAATTATTAGACTGGCTGCACTATATATTCCAGTGAAAGAAATTAAACAAGATATAAAGAGTATTATGGGAGACATTATAGCCTTTCTTCAAGGATTATGGTGGTCACAAGATTGAAACATGCTAGGAAGTAAGGAAAGCATCTCTAGAGGACTAAGATATCATAGAATGCTAGCTGAGGCAAATATTTAGAGACATATATGCATATATTTGGTCTTATTTATACAGTAAAATAAGACAGATTGAAGTGGAATATACACACATTTTTATTTAAATGTGGCTCAATGGCAAGATTAGCTAGCTGTCACATGTTACATATATGAAGAATACTGTAACATGGCCCAAAATAAGAAAACACATCCAGCATCAGAGTTAGATCATGCACCCATACAAGTTATGTAAGCAAGTGAAAGGAAATTGTGATAAACATTGGCATTTTCTGGTATTAATTCTGGAAAGGAAGACATTTAATGACTGGGTAGATCAAACTTTCACTGAAATTTTATTATATTTGATCTGAGGTAGTAAAGATGAAAGCAAATGGGATATAAAATAATAGAAACCGTATGTAGAAGGCTTACAAAGGAAGGGATTTTACAGAAGCAAAAAATAAATAAATAAAATAAGTGGAGGTCAGTAAGTTGAAGAGTAATTCCCCCCAGGGAACAGCATCCCTATCCTTGAAAATTTTCTCTCCTGGCTCACCCAAAACGTTCCTTATGAAACCATTATACTTGGTGACATAAATATAGAGTGGACTGCTCTTTCTTCCTCATCTCCTACTCATAGTCTCAGTCTGTATGGCTTCCAACAACTAATATCTTCCCCTACCAGATCTAACAGAAGTTCTACTTTAGGATCTATAATAGACTGGATCCTCACTTCTGACCCTTGTCTCTGCCATAAGCCTGGCATTCTCCCTAACTTTCTAAGTGACCATTCCCCTGTTTGTCTCCATAGATACTCCCAACACTCTCCCAAAGAACACCATTACAGAGAATGTCGTAATCTGACTAACTTCAATCCAGACAATTTCATCTCCACTTTGTCCAACATAAATTGGTCCTTCCTTAAAAATCTCCCCCTTATTGATGCTGTAACCTCTTTCAATACAGTATTTCTAGATGTACTATACTCCGTGGCACCTTCCAGGAGAATAAGGGTAAAATCAAAATGTGCTCCCTAGTTAAAGCTCTGTCATGCATCAGACGGATGCTGCCTGGAAAACTTGGGCCAGAAATAAAACTCTTCCCTTACTTCAAAGCTACAAAGAACTTAGAAACAAGTGTAAAAATCTAGTTATCAGGGACAAAAAAGTTTCTTTGTTTCCAACCAAAGTAACCTACAAAACAATCCAAAAAAATTTTGGTCTACCATAAATAAAATCCTCCACCCTGGTAATCCTGTTACCCCCAACCTGTTCCCTGTCATTACTGCCTCAGAGACTGCTGCTCTTTTAAATAATTACTTTATTGAAACAATCCAAAAACTAACTCCAAATAGCTCTACTGTCTCCTCTCTACATTTACATCCCATTCCTCCTCCTTCCAATACATTCTCCCTATAACCAGTTCCCAGTGTCTTCATCAAATCCCAACTAAATAAACTTAAGCCCTGCTCTGTCTCTCTCCCTCTCTTGACAATCTACCTTCCTACTTTCTTAAAATTGCTGCCAATGCTATCGCTTACCCTGTCTCTAGCTTTATTAATCGTTCTGTTACTGAATCTGTTGTCCCAGATGTATGGAACTTCTTCTACACAATCCCTCTTCACAAAGGAGGAAACTCCACTGACCCATCCAACTATCATAGGTTCATAGTTAGGTACTAGGCTATCAGCCCAAGGGCCTAAGTAAGCCTAGCCAACAAGGTTCCCTGGCTTACGCCACCCAGGAAAGTTATTTTCCTGTGCCTGTGTTGAGCAGAGCCACAGAAGTGATCCCCAGGGTGTATTTCCTATTTCCCATCCACTCATCAAGATTTTTCTTGAAGAGTGCTAATGAGGAACTTTGCTTGACATAGATGGGTATCTTGTTCCAGAGTATGAGAAGTCTCTGGGACAGGAATCTATCCCTCCAACATGTCCTGTTTATTGTGGTGACAAGGTTTAGGTCCCTAGAGCATGTAGCTCGGAGGGATTGGGATTTCTTTAGGCGTAGCATGTCCAGCAGCTCTGGGTTTGACATAGCTTTATGTGTTAGGCAGAGATCACCTTGGAGTAGGTGATATGCTATGGAGTAAAGCTGAAGCTTTTTGAGATGATCAGTGTAGGGCATCTGTTTGAGGCCAGTAATCCTCTTTTTTGAGGTACTTCTGTGGCCTTTCCAGCTGCTGCAGATGTCTTATGAGGTACATTCCAAAAGGGGCATTGTACTCTATAATGGGTCTAATGAGTGTCGAGTAGAGGGGAACAATGACCTCTTTTTTTCCTGGATGAGAACCCTTTTGTGATGAGGTGTGCCATGTAGAAGGATTTCCTGACTACTGTGATGATGTGATTATCAAAGGAAAGACTACTGTCCAAATGGGTCCCAAGGTCTCTTATCACACATTCGTTCTAAGTAGACTGCCACCTATGTAGTAGTTCATGGGTACAGAGGTTTTACCAAAGTGGATGACAGTGCACTTTTTGGCACTGAGATTGAGGCCATGGCTCTGACACAAGGCATCTGTCTCAGTGAGGCCCTTCTGTAGGATGTCCACATCATTTAGGGACGCGACTATGGCTCCTAGTTTGCAGTCATCTGCGAACTTCGTTAGCCAAAAGCCTTCTGTGTTAGCCTGTACTTCAGAGAAGTAGATACCAAACAAGAGAGGTCCCAGGACTGAACCCTGTGGTACTCCACTTGTCACTGGTTTGAAGTCAGATTTGGAGTCTGCAACTTTTACAGTGTGGGTTCTGTCAGTGAGCCAGTTGGCAACCCATCTTGTGACGTAGGGATTTATACCTAGTTTAGTGAGTTTAGCTATAATTCCAGAATGGGGGATGGTGTCGAAAGCCTCAGCGAGGTCAAGATAGGCTGTGTGAACCACCTTACCCTCATCTACGGCTTTGGCGACTACCTCAAAGAAGTCGATCAGGTTCAGGAGGCATGATCTGCCTTTCACAAACCTGAACTGGGTGGGGTCCAGAGTTTGGAAGTTACCAATGTCTTTATTTATGAGTTCATGATGATGAGTTCCATGGTCTTGCAGACCAGGCTCGTCAGGCTAATAGGGCAATAGTTCCTGGGATCAGTGGTGGCTCCCCCTTTTTGGTGTGGGATAACTGTTGCTGCACCATTCAGTGGGCACAAAGCCTGACGTGAGGCTATGATTGAACATGGTGCTTAGGTGGGGTGCCTGTTCGTTCTGAAGTTTGTGTAAAACGCAGCCTAGGATGTTGTCTGGTCCCATGGATGCTGTGTTTTTGGCTTTAGAGAGTGCAGCTTTTACCTGCGTAGTTGTGATTACAGGCACTCTGCATTATTCCTGTATAGATATGGGCCCTTTGGGGGGGGGGGTGAGATGGGGGTAAAGTTAGCAATGAACCTGTCTGCCCGTAAATTGGCAATATCAGTTGGTTCTGTAATTTTCGTGCTGTTGTGCCGTAACTCAGAGCAGATCTGAGTGTTGCCATTGAGATTCTTGACATAGCTATAGAATGCTTTGTGGTTGTTCCTAGAATCAGTGGCGATTTTATTTTCTTAGCTAGCTTTGGAGGATCTTATAAGGGATCTTATCTTCTTAATGAGGCTGACCAGGGAGCTCCTCCACTCATGAGATTTTACTCTCTTTTGCAACAGTTTCTTCCTTCTGTTGTAGAGTTTGTTTATGGCAGGGGACCATCAGATTGGCTTCCTTTTTTTGGAGGACAGTGTCTTGGTTCTGTTTGAGATGGTGTGATCCATGCACTCGTAGCCCACAAGATCGGAGAGCTCTTCCATGTCTCTTTTCATGTAGTCTCAGATCATTCACACCAACATGGACAATGTCAGTGTCACATTTGCACTTGTTGTGGAGTGACCTGAGTGCATGGGTTATGTGGTGGATCCTGGCACCTGACACGCAGCTGACAGTAACCTTCTCCTTGTTTAGCCTGGTGAGTGGGACATCAGTGTGCCTGACTGTAGAGTCACCTATGACTAGTGTGTTGGGTACATTGTTTTGCTTTATGGGCTGTGGTTGAGTGTCACTCTGAGTCTGTGGGCTATGTGTAATTTGGGTTGTGTTGGGGGGGTGGAAGTTGCTTGTGTTTCTGCTTTGGAGGTCTCTGTTGCTTGAGCAGATTATTATCGAGAGCCTTCATGAATATTTTGTGTTTCTATGTGTGGATTTTGGTGGTGTACGTTTAGTGGGACTGTGTGATGAATGTGGTGTGTTGCGTTTACCTTCTCTTCTTGACTGTCAAGTTCAGTCTTAGTTGGAGAGAGCTTTACCTCCAGATTGGCTCGATAAGTGCATCTTTCACAGGTTGTAGTGTTGGGTGGTAGGAGGAGAGGGATATCTGTGTACATGAGGCAATTGCTACATTGCCCCAAGATGCCCAGATTCCTCAGATAGACAGGAGACAACACTGGGAGCTGATCCTTGGACATGCTTGAATAAAAAACTGTTTTCCTCTAGACAAGTGAGGAAAGTAAGTACAAGAGCTGTTTTTTTCTAAGCAAGTGCGGAAAGTAAGTACAAAAACTGTTTTCCTGTAGGTAATGAGGAAGGCTGAGTGCTGTATTAATTTGTAGCTTATTTAATGCTTACAACAAGTTCTGAACAAGTGTTGAGCATGAATTAGCAAATTCAAGTGCTAAAACTAAGAATCTGTATCTGAACTAGACTAGTTACAGGAAAGATACAAGTGCCAATGCAGGCTTTTAAATCAGAAAGTTGAGAGAGATGGAAAAACTGCCCAAACAACCAATAACTGGGCCAGAAACCACTCCTTATGTGGTAGATAGGTTACCTAGTGCTTACCACTCTCATTGATAAGCTATACTATCAGGAGTGACCTTACGTCATCTTGTGCCCTAGGTAAAAAAGCTCCATGGTGCCCCCATCCTGGTCTACCTACACCAAATAAATACTGGAAAAGTGCCCCTGCTACAACGGCACCCTAGGTGGCCGCCTAGTTGGCCTATGCCTAAGACCGGCTATGTATACTATCCCCCCGTTCCAAAATTCTAGAAAAGTGTGTCCACACTCAGCTGCTTAACCACCTGCTAGATAATAACCTTCTTACTCCCACCCAACATGGCTTCAGACCATACCATAGTACATTAACAGCTCTACTCTCATTCACCCAAACAGTAGCAGAAGCCCATGACAACAGCCTACTAGTTTCCTGTTTAATCCTCGATCTCTCCAAAGCATTTGATACTGTCTCTCACTCTAAACTGATAACTAAACTCTATGACCTTTATCTCTCCACCCCCTCTTTAAGCTGGGTGTCTAGCTACTTATAGATAGAAAACAATCTGTACAGTGGAAAACTGTCACCTAGCTATTTCTTCCTGTTAACACCATTGTCCCCCAAGGCTGTATATTGGATCCTGTCTGTTTCATTATTTTTGCTAACAGTTTATCTTCTGCTACCAGTCTCTCCACACTTACAATATGCCGATGACTCGACCCTTGTTACCACTGCCACAGCATCCCAGAACTCCTTGCTAGTACTCAAGATACTTTTACATCCATTGAAACCTGGCTCACCTAATCAACTAATTCTAAATAAAAAAAAAAAATAAACTTCTACTTTTCCTTCCTAAAACGCTGGAAACACACAAATCCACTTTCTGTATTATCTCCCTCAACAATACCACTATCAGACAAAAACCCCAAACTAATTTACTTGGTGCTATAATTGCAGAGGAATTAAAATTCGACAAACTTGGTCTCCTGTACCGTAACTACAAACGGCTTTCACCCTCCACTAAACCCTCCCTAGCCCTGTCTCTCCTATTACCCTGTCTTTTGTATGCAGCTCTAGTTTTTACTAACCTTCAGTCTTCACTTCTCTCTACACTACAGCAAACATACAGTAAAATAGCTAGATTCACCTCTAATCCCACCACTGCCTCGCCCTTAAATCATTACAATGGCCTGAATTCCCTAAACAATTGTCTTTCTCAACTGCATATCACACACTCATTTCTTTATAATCCCACTTCCTGTCCCTCCATCTCAAATATTGTATCTCTATATAACTCCCAACGTCAACTTCGTACATCTGACAAATATCTTCTTGACATTTACAAACCGTCAAAAAATATCAGTAAGTCCCTATATAAATACTCTGTAGCTCACACCTGGAACTCTCTTCCACTTAAAATAAGAAATATCCTCCATTAGTTCCATTTCAAACTACAACTCAAACACTACCTTCTTAACACCTGGTCCTGCCGTTGTCAAGCTCCGACCTGATCTCTAACTGATTTCTTCCTAAATTCTACGTTTGATTACTTTTAAGTTTTTCTCTCTTTTTATCCACCTTTTGTTCTACAGATTATCTGCAATCAGATTCTTGTAAATATTCTTACTCAGGGTTTATCCTGCCCCTATTGTATTGATTTTTTTTAAACTTATATATAAATATTTTGTCATTGTTTATTTCATTTTATGTAAATGTTTCTTGTCAATATTATTATTGTAATTTTTAGTCTTTGTATTGATTACTGTTTTTTTTCTTGGAATGTCTGTAATTGTAATTGGAGCTTTTCTCCTTGGGTCTCCACTGAAAATGGACCTTTTGCTGAGTTGGACCAACCCGGTTAACAAATGTCAGTAAATAAATAAATAAATAAATAAATAAATAAATAAATAATAAAATAAATTGAAAGAAGCTAAAATGTCTGTGGAAGAGTACTTAGAAAGTCTGAATGAACATAAAGCAGTGGTTTTAAACTGCCTATTTTTGACAGTAACCCCAGAGTATGTAAACTCAGGAACTATTAGAATTGCAGGTTAGAAGTTGACCCAGGAAAATATGAATGTAATGGTGTATTATTACAGTGCACCACTGTATGAACAAGATGTAGAGGTTGAAGTAAGGGAAGGGAGGAATTTAGCAATTTTTTTTGTAATGTACTGATGATAGTAGCAAAGAAAAATACATGGGATGTTTATTGTATTTAAACAGAAAAAGTGTTAAAATGGTTTGATCTGATGTTGTCAATTTTCATTCTGTCCTCAAACCTGTAGGTTTGGATCCGATCCTCAGATATGACTCGGCCGTTGCAATAGCTCATAGCAACCAAAAAGATCCTGAGCTGTTCCATTACCTGTAACACACCCTTCTAAGTTACTCCAGATATTGTTTGCCACTTTTTAAAGACGTGGTTTTTCTAATTGCTCTTGGGCAGCTAAGTGAATTTTCAATAATTTTTCTATTATTATTGCCTTCCAAAACTCTAAACTCCTTTAAATTGTTTTAATTAAACTGTATTCTTTCCCCTTACCTTAGCGACAGCTTTTTTCTATAGTTAAATAGCTTTCACCCTTCTAACTTCATACAAAAGTACCTTACCATACTATCGTTAGTATCTTCTTTTCTTCTACACTTTCTAGTGTAACCTTTACCATTCTTGGTAAACTTTTCTCTTTAGTCCCTATATTTTTCTCTTTTACAATAAAAAAGTTTGCTATATTCTTGGTAGAGAGTAGAATATTCCTTTTTCCTCTTCTTGACTTGTATTTTTGTTGGCTTTAATAGTGGAGGGTAAAGATAAGCTAGTTGGTTTTAAAAAGTGTGAGAAATATGCTCACAGAATACCTTTTAGTGACTCTCATACTTTGTGTGTGTATTGCTTTGGTGCCCTTCACTTTTAGAAGGACTATCTGTCATGCATTCAGTCACAGGGCGGCTTTGGTTGAACGCAAAAATAAGCTTATATTGAAAGGTAAGCAGAAGCACCAAGCCAAACCAATCCCAAGCAGGAGGCTTTAATATACACACAAAAAGCACCCAGCCAAGAAAAACTACAGACAGAATTTGAAGGAAATGATGGCACTTAAAACTCACATTGTTTCAAACCGGGGCAAAGTGGGAACATTTAACTGTGGTAGATGTTCCCAATGTCCTTATATTAAGAATGATAATAAAGTAGATCTGGAAGCTAGGAACAGATTGCTTCATGGTAAATCATACACTACATGTGACTCCAAAGGGTTGGTATATTTGGCAGATTGTGTCCGCTGTACAGTGTTTTATGTTGGAAAGACCGAAAGGAAGTTAAAACAGAGAATATATGAACATGTTAATGATATGAAAAATAAGAACAACAGGAATGCCTTATACCAGCACAGTTTAGAATGTCCAAGGGCAAAATTTTTATTTTTTTGTCTTGGAAGAGGTCCCTGTGGATGTCATGGGGAGTTTATGGGAGGCTCGTATTGAGTATAGGGAGTTAAACTGGCAGTTTGTCCTAGAGTCAAACAAACCCCCAGGCTTGAATGAAAATGTTTCTTTAGCCCCTGTACTTAAAATGATGTCAGCAAGATTGTACAGTTTTGCAACTCCAGGCTTATTAATGTATGATATTATTTCAAAATATCACAGTATTTTACTGTTACTATTTTATGATTACTACTTTACTTATGATTTTTATTTTTATATTTATATTTAGCATTATTTCCTTCCCATGGATTTTCTGTGTTTCTAAGTTGATGTATGCAGTTACTGACTTTACCCACAAGATGGTGATATTGTTATTGAACAATGTGGTAGATGTAATGAATTGTATTCCTTTTTCTTTATTTTTTTAGTGATTTTTAAATAAATCTGAATTTAGTTTATGTTTTTATGGCTACTCAGCTATTAAATAAGGTGGTTTATTTAGTGGAATGATTAGAGTGTGAAATAACTGTATAGCTGAATTTTAATATTTGAGTAGTGCAGTTCCCAGTGGATGTACATCAGGATTCAGCTCTGAGCCCACTGCTGTTCATACTGGTGATGGACTACATTAGCAAACAGGTTGGAGGGGACGGATCAACAAAGCAGACGATGTGGCAGTACAGGCAGACTCTGAGCTAGAACTTCAGCAAAAGATAGGAGAATGGAATGCAAATCAGAAGGAACATGGGATGAAACTAAGCACAGATAAGATGGTGGTAATGGCAGCAAATTGTGGAAATCAGAAGAAGCTAAGAATAGAGATAGAAGGGAAGGTAGTGGAACAGGTAAACAGCTTCAGGTATCTGGGAGGAGTAGCTGAGGAAAAGGGTAGTCTGAATGAAGAGGTCAAAGCTAGAATCAGAGGGGCTGCAGCCAACTGGCATAGAGTATCAGGTGTAGTCTATGACAGAAGAATGCCAAAGAAGCAGAAAAGTAAGGTGTACAAGACAGTGGTGTGACCAGTACTACTGTATGGTACAGAAACCTGGGCAGTAAAGGCAGTAACAGTTGAAGAAGCTAGAGGTGATGGAAATGAAGTGCCTGAGAAAGGTGATGGGATGCACACTGTGGGATAGGCAAAGAAATGAGGACATAAGAGCAGAAGCAAAGTATCTCCAATTGCAGAAAAGATCAAAGAGAACAGATTACGGTGGTTTAGGCACATGTGTAGAAAAAGCAGAAGAGAATCTGGTGAGGAAGATTTGGGACTGACAGGAAGAAGGTAAGAGGAAGCGAGGACGTTCAGTAAAGAGGTGGATGGAGTGTGTGAAAGAAGATCTGCGACAATCAGGCATGAGTGTTGAAGAAGGCAGGAGTCTGGCACTGAATCGAGAGAGTTGGCAACAGTTAACACAATACCTCAACCCTATGTAGAAAAATGGGGTAAAAAGGGGGCTGATGATGATTTAGCTATTGGAAATCTTAAATTGATGTGACTATAAAAGTAGTCATTAATCGCACAAATGGGTTTGCATCTGATGAAGTATTTTTATGAAAACGCAATGATTTGGGAGTGTTTATGTGTTTTTCCTGCCTGTGTGCTTTTTGTGTGTACATTAAAGCCTCCTGCTTTGGATTGGTTTGGTTTGCTGCTCCTGTTTACTGTCAGCTGTGTCACCACACTTTACCAAGTTTTTTTCTCCAGCTCTTCAATGCTTGATTGCATTGAAAGGTATTTTGCCTTCCTCCTTTGGTGAGGCAATTTCTGAAACTACACAGAAAGAAAAAGGAAAAGTCAAGTCTAGACAACATAGTCCTGTTTCCTTCTCATCCTCCAGTCTCGGGCAAGGAAAGAAAAAGGCCAAAAATGGCAGAATCTGTAGACCTGACTATTTCTGATCTGACCCAACAAAAGGACTCTTTGGATCAGATATATCTTCCTAGGACTCCGGTATGTAATCTCCTTTGACCCTGTTCATTCTAGAGTTACACCTCCCTTCCCTGGAGACACCTAAAGCTCCATCAGTAATGTTGACTTGCTCTTTCAGGGGATGTGGAGAGACTTGTGAAGAAGATTGTCTGGGCACAGGTTGTGTCAGGGACTCCTTTGGCTCCTACCCCTTTTGGTCAGGAATTCCGTGCATCATCTACCTCTCCACTTCTTCCTCCTCTAACCTTCTTCAAACCATAAGAGGCAACCCGCCCGGCATTCTCTCTGTCGGATCCGGGGATCTCTGCTTTCTTGGATTCGACATTTGCTCAGAGTTCTTCGGCCCAGTCGAAGTCGGAGACCTCTCGAATCCGAAGTGGCCTTGTCGGATACAAGGTTATTGAATCAGCCCCAAGATTTTCAGAGCAATATCTACGCCTCATAGCTTTGGCTCGGACCAACTCAGCTCCATCTTCGACCTCGGGGAGGTTGTCCTCTGAACAGGAGGGGTCTATGATTGACAGGCATGCCGTCTTGGATCAGGATCCTTTCCTTCACAGGGACAATCAGCCTTTGAGGCTCTGGAGAGAGCCATGTCTGCCTCTGCAGCTCAGACACTGCCTACCCCTTGGATCAGCAACCTTCACCTCTGATAACTCTGCACACGGCTTCTCAGTTGGAGCTCCCTCAGGGACAGTGGGCACCAAGACCTCAGTTTTCTCAACAGGGTTCACCCACCTGTTCAAATACATCTCTGGGACAATCCACAGAGGAGGTCGCTAAGAAGAGGACATGTAAGAGGAAACACCTGGACTCCACAGAGGAATCCATCACTGAAGACTGGACTTTGATGAGGGTGAAGGATCCTCAAGGTCACCGCCTGATGATATCTCCTTTGGAGACATCCTAGAAATCCTAAAACAGAGAGGTGGCTGGAAGTTCAGCAATCCTTCACCTGAGGAGTCTGTGTATCTGGCAGCATTTGGTGTCCATCGATCTACCTCCTGGGTGACCTCGCCTGCCGATGAGCTGATTGAGTTCATCTCTTGGCTGTCATGGAATGCTCCAGACTCCATCAAACCTATTCCCCAGAGACCAGACAAATTTATTACGGCCCCCAGAGGACAAACAGTTTCTGGACAAAAGGTGTACCAGTAAATGCCATAGTTGTGGTGGCAGCCACCAAGAAAGAGCTTGCCGAGGAAAGTTCTTCTCTCCATCCTCCTAACAAGGAGTCCAGGATGATGGATACATTTGGAAAGCATGTTTATGCATCAGTGACCTCTATTCTAAGGTCCCTGAATTATCTTTCACATTTTACAAGACTGCAAAAGGGATTTGAACAATGAGCTATCAAATACCCTTTAAGGAGCCATGTTTGAAGAAGTACACCACTCAGTTGCTTCTCAGCTGTCCATCCACTCCATATCTAACTCCTTCATTAGGCTCATTTCTCATGTAGTCGAAGGAACAAGTAGAGCAGCAGGTTCTTGATGGCTCCTCCCTGTTCGGCCCTAAAGTGAAAGAGACCTTGTACATGTGTGAGAAGGATAGGAAGACCCTATCTACAGTGGGTGTATGCTTTTCCACTCCTCAAAGACCTTACTTCAGGAATCAGAGTAGTAGTGGAAAGATGTAGTTAAAGAAATCTCAAGGGTCTTTTCAGAACACATGTGGAAGTAGCCCCCCTAGAGGCAGAGGCAGAAACTCTAGTGGAAGACACCACCACCAGAGATACTTACTTTCTTTGGTAGACCCTTCCAGCACTCCTGAAAGGAGGCCCAATTCTCCTGCTCTGAAGGCAGTCAGGGATTGACTGTCCCTGCACCAGAGAGCCTGTCAAGAAATAATATCCGATACATGGATGCAGAGGATCATTTCCAGAGGATACCTTATACCATTTTCCCTTTCTCCTCCCCAAAACAGAAAAATCCCAGATGTCCCACCCTGTCAGAGGGTTCAGGCAACCCTTCAAATTCAAAGGCTGCTAGAAAAAAGAGTCAACCAAGAGGCCCCCCAGACCAGAGGGAATCTGGAACTTACTCAAGGTTCTTTTTAGTACCAAAAAAGACAGGGGACTATATACAGATTTTGGATCTCAGCAAACTGAACAAATCAGTTTGATGCAGCAAGTTCAGGATGGTTGCGATTCAGTCCATTCTTCTGTTCTTGGAAAAGGACAATTGGATGTGCTCTATAGACCTTCATTATCCGTATTACTATATAAACATGGACAAATGATCCAGAAGGTACTTACTCTTCCAGCTGGGAGCCAGTCATTAGCAGTTCAGAGCACTGCCTTTGGTCTCACCACAGCCCCCAGAGGTTTCACCAAATGCATGACAGTAGTAGCAGCTCATCTCAGACTGCAAGAATTTTGGGTGTTTCCATGTTTGGATGACTGGCACATATCCACCTCGACCAGGCATCTACTACTAAAAGCAAGAGACAATGTTATCCAAACTTGTTACGATCTGGGAATAACTATAAATTATGAGATTTCATTACCAGAACCCACTCACTGTTTAGAATTCATAGGGGCAGTTCTAAACACAAGTGAAACAGTAGCTTCCCTTCAACTTGTGAGAGTAAAAACTATGAGATCACAAGTCAGGAAGATTATCAGCAATACAAAGGTTTCTGCACATCTGGTTCTTCATGCTGTAAGATCTGTGGTGGCAGTTTCGCTGGCGACATTTCACATGAGAATTTTGCAGTAGCTTCTTGCAGCACAGTGGTCAATTCTCCGCCAACCAATGTTGAACCAGATAATAATCACAAACAGACCTATTATGGTGGATTCAATCTGATCAAGTTCTACAAGGCCATCCATTAATTTCCCCACAGCTAATGGCCACAATCGCCACGGGCACTTCCGAGCGAGGGTTGGGGGATATTTTCTGGGGAATACAGTCCAAGCCACTTGGGCCCCTGAAGAAACCAACTTCCATATCAATGTCCCAGCCTCCCAAGTGGTCCCTCAATCACATAGTTGTGGAAAGGATATTCTGCAAATGGGGCCAGCCTTGCTGTGATCTTTTTGCCTCTCCCATAAACAACAAGTGTAGCAGGTATTTTGCCCTGATTCCCCCGTGAGGAGAATCCCAGAGGGATGCTCTTCTTCACAATTGGCCTCTCCTGTATGCCTTTTCTCCAATCCTGCAAATTCCCAAATTTCTACAGAAAGTGGGCAGGTTGAAGTGCAAAGTAATCCTCGTTGCATCATACTGGATTAATCCTTATTGCATCATACTGTCCTCGACACATTTGATTTCCCTTTCTTTAGCCTCATTTACTGACTCAACTGTGGATTCTGGATCCAGCTCCAGACCTTCTTTCTCACCCAGCAGGCACAAATCACCCAGACATTCCAAACCTAAAGCTAACTGCTTGGCTTCTCCAATTCCATTAATAGCCAGAAAGACTATGCTCTCTTCTCCGGTATGTCACATTCACTTGTTCTGTCATAAACCAGGTAAACTGTACTCTAGTAAATGAAAGAAATTTGTTTTCTGTGCACAGCATAATGACCTAGACCCATTCTCAGCTCTGATTCATAGCATCCTTGAGTAGTTAGCCCAATTGCTTAATGAAGGAACAGCTTCTTTTACAGTAAGGGTGCAACTAGCTGCAGTTTCCAGTTTTCACACTGGATATTGAGGATCTTCTGTTGCTTCACACAGACTCTGTAAAGCTTTTCTAAGGGGAACTCTTTTGCTTAAATCCCCTTATAAAGAGCCTGTTCTTCTTTGGGATGTAACTTTGTTGCTGCAAGAAATTATGTAATACTCTTTTGAACCTGAGCTACATGTGATCTGAAATTTCTTTCATAGAAAAGTATAGTTCTGGCAGCAATAACATCTGCAAGAAGAATTTCAAAGATTCAGGCATTGTTATGTCAACCACCATATTTTATCTTTCATAACAACAGGGTTTCATTTTGTACTAATCAATTCTTTTTGCCTAAAGTAGTGTCAGATAACAGCATCAACCAGTCTATTAATCTACCAGTGTTCTTTCCAAGATTTTAAAATAAAGGTGAATACCTGCTGTACTTACTCGATGTTCAAAGGCAATTATGTTTTTACCTTCATAGAACAAACAGTATAAGAAAATCTGACCAACTTTTTCTCTCCTTTTTAAATATAAAACTGGTAAATCCAGTGTCCAAAGTAAACATTATCTAGAAGGATCACAAATTGTATTTCTTACATTTGCAACAAACGAGGTCAGAAATTATCTAAACCTTTGTGAGTCCACTCATCCAGGGCCATGGCAACTTCATCAGTATTTCAGTCTAGAGCATTCATGGTTGCTGTATGTGCAGCCGCTACTTTGGCTATCCCTCATACTTTTATTACTCATTACAAATTAGATTTGTTCTCCAGGGGAGGAGCTTCCTTTGGTTCGGTAGTGCTGATGAACGGATCTGACCCCACAGATTTGAGGAAGAATAAAAATGGACAACACAGATGGAAAGTTGTGGTGAGTACCTAACTTCTTTTTTCTTTTGTGTTAATGTGTGTTTGCCTGTGTCATAAGTGATTATTTAAAAAAGGTGCTTAAAAATAGATGTAGAGTTTGAGAGTAGTACAAAGGAAATGATAGCATGTAAAACTATTACTACTGCATCAGTTAACTGAAGTAGAAAGGGGTTTATTAACATCAGAAATAAACTACATTCAAATTCAAGAAGCAATGACAAACCAGATTACAGGAAAAACCCTTGCAATGATGGAATTATAATAGAAGTGTGCAAAAACAAAATAACAGGAGGATACTATACTATAAGACATTTAGGGTCATGATCATTTGGGAAGGTTGCTTGGGCTGTAAAATATGCACGAATAATATTTTTTTAAATGGTAGAATTCTCCTGCTAATTATTTTTTTTTGTTATAGAGATGTAAAAGATGCAACTACAGCTAGGGAAGGGATATCTGCTGTAAGGTTTGTCATCTTTTATCTCTTTTAGCCAGGATTCTCTGATGGCTGTTATGACCAGATGGTAAGTTATTCAGAAGGATTCTAGTTGCATTAATTTTTACTTTCTGCAGTGTCAGTGGCACACCAGGTAGTACACTTGCCTTTGTTGCAGAAGGCTGTAGGTTCTTCTATTCCCACAACTGGTAGACTTATTGCTGAGACGGCAGTGCATCATGTGGGGGGGGGGGGTGCTGTACTGCTGAGTGCGTCATCCTTTGGTTGAGACATTAAACTAAGGTCCCATCTGAGTTGGTGGTAGCTCTGGTGGATGTAAAAGATCCCATAGCACCTATTGAAAAGATTTGGAGTAGTTTCCCATTCCTTTGCCGAATTTCCCCTAGTGGTACAAATAAGGCATCAGGGATCCCTTCAAAAGAGGCTACTAACCTAGTGGGACTAACGCTGTCAACAAAGAAAAAAATGCTTCATGTGTTTTCTAGTGGAAAGTTTAGGTGGAGGAAGGAAGGTTTAAAGCTGGTTGAGGAGGGGATGGGGTAAATTGGTGGTAGGTGCTGGCAGAGGTGAATCAGGACTATTTTCAGTGTATTTTTCAGTGCTAAATATTAGATAATGAAGTTTGTGTATTTAATAGTGTAGGATATTGTAATTTAAGATTGTTCTGATTTTAGAATTTTGGGCATTAAATGGGTATGAATGTTATAGCTTAACTAAGGATAGCTAATTTGGCAAGTTTTGAGTCCTGTGTATAGATGGCTGAGTGATGTGGATGTTTTGTGGGGATTTGCTTGGATGTTGTGGGTGTATGACTGTGCAACCTAAAGGGGATAGGGTAGGAGGGGGAAATGAGATAGATTTATTTGATCTTTGTTGATAGAAGTGCTTGATTGCTGTTACAGCATAAAGGAAATGCCATGACAGTATCATTGCTGCAGGTAGAAAATGTGTATGAACTTTTGCTGACATCAAGGTCAAAGGCATTGTTATGAGGAGTAAACGATTTAGTGAAGAAGGTAAAAGGGAGGACATTTTGTGAAAATGAGCTTTTGCTGATACTCAGAGCTGTATGAATGGAGAGGGGATCTTGAGAGGTGGTTTAGAGGAGCTCTTACAGTTACT
Organism: Protopterus annectens; assembly: GCF_019279795.1. Taxonomy (NCBI): domain Eukaryota; kingdom Metazoa; phylum Chordata; order Ceratodontiformes; family Protopteridae; genus Protopterus; species Protopterus annectens. The sequence goes on from NC_056748.1 coordinate 1,171,218,194, forward strand.
AACAGATGCAAGTGATAAATGAGAGGAAATGGAGTTGTATTGAGGAGTTCTTGGGAAGATTAAACCTTGTTGAGAAGGGTATGTAGAGTAGGTTTTGTAGCTATTGAGAGGAAGAAGCAGCGAAAGTGTTAGTTTTTCTTGCTGTTAAGGGGAATGGACTAGTAAAAGAGTAATGAGATTGGAGATCCAAGTAGAGATTAGCTTTGATAGGTAACGGTTGTGCTACTAGATGTAGGCTTAAGGAAAGTGATATAAAATTGGAGAAATCATATTGACTAGCTGAGTGGGAGGAATTTTGATTAGTGTAAATCTTGGGGTGAATGTGATTATAGCAGGGTAGAGTGGCAAGGAGAAGCATGAGTTTTCCAAATAATTTACAGCCTACATGTCCAGAAAAAAAATCACTTGCAGCAGACAAAAGGAGCTGAAAAGAAAGACCTAAATCAACAGAGGTATAGAGTCATTTGAGATTGAGTGCAGATGTGTTTAAGGTAGGATCAAATGTGTAATTTAAAAAGATAGGTGGAAAAATATCAGGTTAACCATTATGACAACAGAGGAGCAGAGGCTGCAGACCCTTTCAAGCAGCTTATAAAGGAACAGGTAACAGGCTCCTGCTAGCACAAAACAGCTATACGGAAGATCACTGTGTCTACTATTAGAATCACTTACACTGCAACAGGTGTTCCTGTTATTTACTGAAAGTCCAAGTAACAGTTGCACTCAACAGTTTTCCACACCAGTTACAAATGGGCTTTGTTTTGCTTGGGGCAAGGCAGTAATCCTTCTTGAACTTCTGATGGGGAAAATGACAGACAAGGGAGAGGTGAGCATAAGGCTTTGGAAGGTACTGTCAAGGTTATGACAAGAATAGGAGGTAGAATGGGAGGCAGAATTGGGATGGAGTAAAGAAGACAAGAGAAGCAGGAAAGGAAGGAAGGAGTAGAAAAATGGAGTAAGAACATTATGCTACAAGGAAATACGTAGCATGGCAAGTAAAGGGGATGTACAAAATTTTAATTAATTTGTCTTGGTTCATGTTTTCCATGGTTAACGTTTTTATTTTTTTCTTTCTTCTTACATAGTATTGTCAGTTTTTTCCCTAGAGATGAGACAAGTCAAGATCTGTATATTCATGGTATTTTGGGCCTGCTGAGACATTTTTTACTCTCACCTTCATCACAGAGGATTAAGCGTATCTCTTGACAATTTGCCCTATGATTTATTTCAAGTACATCATTCAGCATACCAGGCATTATCTTCAAATTTAACTGATTCTTCTGTTATGTATTTACTTAATTGCATCTTGATAAAGTGTGAGGTTGTATTTCATCGTCTCCGTTTGCTCTGTTTCTCTCAATAAGAAATTAATTAGTATACCATCCTGTGTAATGTGCCTACTTCTTTGCTTTTATCTGTACAATCAATTTATGCATCATTCTTTACCATAACTAGTTTGATGTCCTTCAAGGATGCATCTGCAGTCATAACATATGGGTTGTCCTGCCTCAGGCAGCCCTTCGGTCGGCCGGATTCCAAAGTCTGGGTCTGGCCTCGGCTGATGTCGCACTTTCCCCGACGTCAGAGCTCCTGGGGTATAAAGGCATCAGCCGACGCCATTTTCCTCAGTCTTTCTTGCCGCATGGTGCCCGAAGCAGAAGCTGTTCGCAAGTGCCGGTCGGTCAGATCCAGAGATTTCAGCTACCGAAGACTTCGAAAAAAGCTAAGTACCCCGTTGGGGACTCTTTCTTGCCTCAGCCGATGTCAGACAAAGTAAATAATTGTTTAACTTGTGGGAAACAAATACCTCATAAGGATTTCCATTCTTACTGCCTTCCTTGCTTAGGCCCAGACCACGACGTATCAGCTTGTTTAGCCTGTGCCTCCTTCAACCGACGGACTCTTAGACGTCGGTCGGAGTTTGCAGAGGAATTTTTTGGTACCTCTTTTGCTTATAAAATGCCGTCGGAGTCTCCGACTACGCATATGGTCAAAAAACGCAAGGAAAAGGACCGACACTTGCGACCCGCGGTTTCGGCTGAAACCATGGCTAGGCCTACCTCGAGTGTCTCGGTTTCGGCTGAAACCGAGTCCACGGCTATTCCTATTACCGAAACCATACTTCCGACCACCGAGGCCAGAGAGGCCCCGGCTGAGTCGGCTTCAGAACTACCTACCGAAGCTAGTGTTCAGGAATTGTCCGACACCATACCTTTGGACATTTCTACCCCTACACGTGGGGCAGCTAGGCCCCCAGCTTCAATGTCTATTAAGGCCTTCTCCAGGGCTAAAGCTGCTAAACTTTCAAAAGCTTTGCCTGCTAAATCTGCATCCCAGAGGCCTGCTTCTAGTTCTCAGATTCTCAGTCTTGCTGAGGATCTTATATCTTTAATTAGGGGTTCCCAGCCCCACCCAGACAGGGCCTCCCAACCTTCTCCAGACAAAAGGCCCAGGACTGAACCCTCTGAACCTCACTCCTCTGATTACTCCACGGATGGATCTGATTTGTCAGACCACCAGGAAGGGGCCTACTCGCCTTATGAGGACTCAGATGCAGAAGAATCTATACCTTCAGCCTCTCCCCCTGAAGAATTTTCCTTTGGGGAGACTTTACACTCCATGAGAGAGCACTTTCAATGGCAGGGCCAGGATTTCTCTGATTCTAGAAAAAGATTAAGGACCTTTTTGCATTTGCCCCAGCATAGGCCCTTAGCTATTCCACCTGTTTTAACTGTAATTGATGATGTGTACAATGATGTCAGTACTGCACCTGATTCTCTTCCTCCGGCCCCCGCCAAACCTGACAGATATTACAGGGTCCCGGATTCTCATTTCCACCTGTATAAAGCCCATGCTGCAGACCCAGAAACTATTTCTCAGGGCCCTAAAGGGGTGGCAGCTGCTACTGCTAAAAATCCCCTACCCTCTGAAAGAGAGTCTAGAGCATTAGAGAGATGGGGAAAAAGGTTTATACATCTGCTACTCTTTCTGCCAGGGCATTAAACTGTCAATTCCATATGATACAGTACCAAGAATTTTTGTTAGATCAGCTGAATAAAAAACTTTCTTCTCCTGAACCTTTAGACTTTAAATCCCTTCAGGATTTGCTACACAACTCACAACAGGTCAGTAATCATTTCTTAAAATGTGGCTATGATGCACTGGAGGCTTCATTTAGATCATCTATGACTGGGGCAGTAATTCGTAGGCATGCCTGGCTGAAGGAACAATCTTTGCCAGACCATGTCAAGGCTAAACTCCTCGATGCCCCAATGGAGAAACAAAATTTATTTGGCTCCCCTGCACAGGAGATTCTAAAAAAGGTTGAAGAAAAAGCAAAATCTGTGCAGATAGTAAAAGATTTCCTGCAAGTCCAACCTCCAAGGTTCAGCAGAAACTGGCCTACAAAGAATTGGTCCTTTCCAGACACCTCCAGAGCACAGAGGGGCAGGAACAGGCGCCCTAGAGGCAGAGGTCAATCAAAGGGTTCCTACAGGGGCCGTCAGTGGCAGCCTGCCAACCAGAGGAGTAGTGCAACAGCTACAACTACAACCACTACCTCAGGACAGACCCAATGACTTGACTCTGATTCCGCCTACCAGGGATCAACTGGAAGCACCCTTGGGCGGAAAGCTGGCTTTATTCTCGAAAAACTGGCATTGCATTACAACAGATACATGGACATTGCAAACAATAGACAAAGGATACAGGTTTCACTTCCACACCTTGCCAAAAAGAGGCGGAATGCCAAACCTTCCACTAAACCAGAAGGCAGAGGCTTTAAGACAAATCAGCAATTTACTTCAGATGAAAGCTATAGAAATGGTACCATCTACAGAACAAGGCCAAGGATTTTACTCCAGATTATTCCTCGTACCGAGAAAAGAAAACCAATGGAGACCTATTCTCAACCTGTCCACACTGAACACATATCTCATTGTGCCAAAATTCAAAATGCTGACCCTACAGCAACTTCTTTCCATGTTGGGCAAGGAGTCTTGGCTGGTGACTCTAGATCTCAAGGAGGCATACCTGCATGTCCCTATCTGACCAGATTGCAGAAGACACCTCAGATTTCTTGCAGGATCAGAGCATTATCAATTCTCAGCATTGCCCTTTGGCTTATCTACTGCGCCCAGAGTATTCATGAAATGCCTGGCATCAGTAATTGCACATTGCAGACTTCAGGGAATTCAGATTTATCCATACCTGGACGACTGCCTAATACAAGCGGACAACAAGAAAAAATTGTTAAAGGACTTGGCCTATACCATACACCTGCTACAGGCCTTGGGATACACAGTCAACATCCAAAAGTCAAGACTAGTACCATCCCAAAGGATAACCTTTTTGGGTTCGGATCTGGACACAATCACTCAGATGGCTTTTCTCACAGAAGAAAAACAAAAACAACTTCCAGATTACTTCATGTTTTTGACAAGACAAACTCAGCTTACTGCAAGGAAAGTCCTGCAGGCCCTGGGTTACATGGCATCCTGCATAATCTTGATTCCACATGCCAGGTTGCACATGAGGAAATTACAATGGTACCTAAGGAATGTATGGTCTCAACACAGTCACAGTCTAGAAACCATGATACCAATCATTCCATGCCTTCAAAAGGAATTCCTGTGGTGGGCTCAGGCCTGTCAGTCCAACAGAGGGTTGCATTTCAACAAACCAAAAACAAGGCAGACCATCACCACGGACGCCTCAGACCGAGGATGGGGAGCACACATGGAGGACAAACGTATCCAAGGCCTATGGCCTCAAGGGCAACTAAGCATGCACATAAACCTAAAGGAAATGCTGGCAGTAAGGCATGCAATCGAGGCATTCAAACCCTTCCTCCAACAAGGATATTTATTAATAAGGACAGACAACACCATGGTCATGTGGTACATAAACAAACAGGGAGGAACACATTCCTACCCTCTATGCCGGATGGCTATGAATCTGTGGAATCTATGCCTGAATCTCAATATCCAGCTGCAAGCCAAATTCGTACCAGGGAAAGAAAATTCACTAGCAGACAGCTTAAGCAGAACTACCACGGATGCACACGAATGGATGCTGCATCCAGACATCTTCAAACTCATAACAAAAAAATGGGGAATGCCAGAGATAGATCTGTTCGCCTCCCCACTCAACCACCAACTGAAGAAATTCTGCTCAAGGATGTACCACCCACAAGCCTGGAAGGTGGACTCTCTCTCTCTCTTTCAGCTGGAATTCCCTAACAGTATATGCCTTTCCACCTCTCCCATTGATGTGCAAGGTTCTACTGAAGATCAGGGAAGAACAGCCAAAGGTGATACTAATAGCTCCGGACTGGCCAAGATAACATTGGTACCTGCTACTGAGAAGCATGTCTCAGACAAATTCATGGCCACTTCCCCTATGGCCTCTTCTTCTAACGCAGAACAATTTCAAGACCTGCATCCCAACTTGAAAACATTGCAGCTAACTGCCTGGAAAATTCCTTAAAACCCAACCAAATTTTTTTATCTCAGAGGGTGAAGGACATTATCCTGGAGGCTCGCAGACCTTCCACAAGAAAGACATACTCAGCTAAATGGAAGAGATTTCTCACTTGGAGCACATCAAGGGGCACGGATGTCACAGTGGCAAACCTAGCACACATCCTAGAATACTTAGCAGAATTATTCCACAATGGCCTGTCTTACTCTTCCATTAAGATTCATGCCTCAGCAATTTCAGCAGAATACAATATGGATCCACCTATCTTCTCACCCCCTCTGCTCAGACAATTTTTGAGGGGGATCAAAAATGTAAAACCCCCAAGAAACCCCCCCCACCTGCATGGGATCTCAATTTTGTGCTGGAAAAATTGACACTACCTCCCTTTGAATCAGCAGACCTACAGTTTTTATCTTGGAAAACTGCATTCCTTCTGGCAATCACTTCAGCAAGAAGAGTATCTGAGTTACAGGCATTAATGGCAGTGCAGCCTTTTCTTATTTTTCACCAGGATAGAGTGTCACTGAGAACCAATCCTACTTTCATGCCAAAGGTGGTATCCAGGGTATCCTTGAACCAAGCTGTACATTTGCCTGCGTTCTTCCCTAACCCACAGAACAAAGGGGAAAAACTTTTGCACTCCTTGGATATACACAGACAACTACGCTACTATCTGGACAGAACTAAAGCCAACAGAAAAACTGATCAGCTTTTTGTAGCATATGCAACTGGGATCCAAGGAAGAGCAATTTCCAAACAGACAATTTCAAAATGGATAGGAAATTGCATTCGCTTTTGCTACTCCTTTCATGGAAAGACAGTTCCTGAAAATATCAGGCCTCATTCCACAAGGGCCACAGCCACCACTACAGCTTTCCTACGCGGGGTGGCTACCAAGGACATTTTAGAAGCTGCTACTTGGAGCTCCGTGCATACATTTGCCAAGCATTACAATCTACCTTTATACTCCGGATCCCGAGCAGGGTTTGCAACTGCAGTACTGCAGGGGATCTTAACTACACCATCCTTCTCTTAGTTCCTCCTCCCCCAGATTGGCTATGGTATTCTACCCATATGTTATGACTGCAGATGCATCCTTGAAGGACATAGTACAGTTTTGTACCTACCATAAATGTAGATGTCCGATATGTATGCATCTGCAGTCAGGATTACCCACCCACCTTCCCCTCTGTGGTATTCCTAGGGTGCTTCCCCCCTTTCAGCTAGCTGGGGGAATCTATTATGGTGTATTTGTTTGTTTATATATGTATATAATTTGATAATGATTGGAACTTTTCAGCATTTATACAAATTTAGCCTTCCTAGAGGGCACCTGGCATCTGGGGCAAGAAAAACTGAGGAAAATGGCGTCGGCTGATGCCTTTATACCCCAGGAGCTCTGACGTCGGGGAAAGTGCGACATCAGCCGAGGCCAGACCCAGACTTTGGATTCCGGCCGACCGAAGGGCTGCCTGAGGCAGGACAACCCATATGTTATGACTGCAGATGCATACCTATCGGACATCTACATTTATGGTAGGTACAAAACTGTACTTTTTGTGTGCAACCTAAGCTTTTGCTGAATACTGATTTGATTTTTACCATATATATGTTAATTTGTATTCTGAAGTACTCAGGACTGTTCAGTGTCATTTGTCCGTTATACCAGTCTTCCCTATGATTTGTGATTATGAGATCACTTGCTAGCCTAATGATGTGAATTAGATGATTCCTTAAAATAGGCAGCATATAGTACATTAGTAATCATTTATCTGATCCTTTAGACAAATATAATAAATCATCTGTTACTGTGTGCGTGGTTTGATTGTAAAAGTTTTTGTATTGCAGCAGAAAAAAATGACAGCTGTGCAGAAGGTGGTAGTATATAAATGAATTTAAATGGCAAAACAGATAGGCTTGTGCATCATCAACCATGTATAGTGTAGTGTAACTGCAGCAGTTAATCTGGTGGTTGCTTTGATGATATGTCTGTTGTGTAAATATGTGCTGTTGATGGCCACCTTATCATTGGGCTTACTTTCAGACAATGCTGTTTCAATCTCTTTTTTCGGAACCAAGATTTCTGTTGCATGTTTGTTACATTACACCAGCTTTTGACTTTTGTTTCTTTAACCTGGCCAGATTCAGACTTCGTTGGAGATTGTTTTGTACTGCTTGGGACTCATGTCTTCTGTCATTCACTGCATAAAGCCCCTCACAGTAAGAATAGTAAAGTATAGCAGATACGCGAGTAATCACCTTTTTAGATGATTTTTGAACAAGCTCTCAAAAATGGAAAATTATTATCCTCCCTATATTTACTTTTATTGGCTGGCCCTTCCCATCCCTTTTGCTGTGGGAGACTTCCAAGTGTTTCAAGAACATGATTTTTAATTTTTTTGTAAATGTTGATGCAGTTTCAGGTCAGTCATGTTTTTGGGGCATAAGTTCGAAGAATATATGCTCCAACATGGCTCTTTCCTTGGCATACTTATACCAGAGGTTATCTTGATGTGGGGGGTGGAGTTTCTTTCTAGACAAAGTTAAATGAGTTATTTGAAGCATTGTGCCGAAAAGTAGGCTCTTAGGAAGCAGAGCCCAGCAGTTGCCCTTCTCAGGGGACCAGCTTGAAAGTTAAGTGATATGCTGAGTACTTCTGTGTTTTTCCTTAACTTGTTGCAAGCAGTTATGTGGAAGTGGTACAGGGAATTTTTGTTTGAATATCGAAGGGCCGCTCATTATAAAGTGAGACTCAAAGAATACATTTCAATAAACTGACTGTTGTATAGTTTATTTGAGAACTCTGCAGTGTTGTTAAATGTAGTGTAATTACAGCTTTAACTTTTTGAGAACGGTTATAATCCAGGCTGCATTACTATTATAGAAATAACATTGGACACACACCTGATTAAAGAACTGACTTTCAGATTACAGCTGCCTGTAGGTATGTGTAAGCCTTGTTCAAAAACAGGAGGTAGTTCACAATTGGAGTTTGTGTAGAGCAAGAAAGGTATGACTTAATTTTAAGCAAGCATTTATTTGATTGATGTGAATTCATCTGAAATGTAGAAAATGTCAGGAATTTTTCCAAGTATTTTGGCATTTGTTATAATCTCTTATTCTGTTATTTTTAGAAGGATCATGGATTCAGGAGAACTAGATTTTTACCAGCATAGCAAAGTATGCTCCAATACCTGCAGAAGTACCAAAATAGATTTGTCTGGAGCCCGAGCATCACTCTGCAGCCAGCCATCAACAGAATACATACCCATAACGCCAGCCACTGCAGACCGTATGTCACATCTTTTCTTTGATATTTTAGTGCATTGCTTCTGGTAGAGTGGAATCAGATGAAGTTTTTTTTTTTTCTTTTGCACTTCTTACTTTGAATTCTTTGATTATTTCATATAGACATACAAGGTTAATTTTGCAAATAGATAAGGAGACTTAACAAAAAGCTTCTGCTGTTGCTAACCTCCTTAAACAGGTCATCCTTCATCGACCCATTCTTTCCTCTTTTCCAGTGTAGTCAGTAATAGGCCATGATTCCACAGCATATGGGTTGCTCACAAGCTATAGATCTTCAAAAGTATATGTGTATGTGTGTGTGTGTGTGTGTGTGTGTGTGTGTTTTGCTCGTGTGCAGTAGAATTATTGTGTATTGGCAAGGTTATGCCCCAAGAAGCATTAGGAATGCCTCTTTTCACCTGCAGTCTAGGCTTGTACTCACTGGTCTCCACCAAGAGGTGATCACTGAAACAACTAGTCATAAATGTGTAAAAGAAAAACTGGTGAATTGGTGTTGACTGGCCACAGGCAGTTGAGTGACAGGAGCAGTCTGTGGGATAACCAGGCAGCCATGAATGATGTTTTGGTTATCTCTCCCAACAAGTCTTAACATTTTCTACCATGTGATTTGTTGGGTTTCACCTTGTCCCAGTAGCCTGAGATTATGACTTTACACAATACTCCCCCAACCTGGGGTCTTGTGCATTTGAAGGATGGACACTGATTGTCCCAAGACCAGGAAAAATCAGGTAGCACCTCAGCTATAGAAGCTGTACTTTACTAACTGGGATGAAGGAGGTGTGTTGACATAAGCTTTAATTCCACCCCCAGCAGTTGTCATGAGAACTCTTACTACTTCAGGGGCCTACAGTGCCTTCCATTGACATGTGTTTATTCTTGCACATGTCCTATGAATGCTACCATCCCTTGTCAATAGGGCTTCAGATGTGATGGAGTCGACCTCACATTAGAGTGTACCTCTTCCCTCTGCCAAAATAAGCAAGCCTGTTAAACCTACTCACTACCTTCTCCCAGCAAACTCTTCTGGCTCCAGCCAGCTATTTGATAGTGGATCATACAGGTAGTTAAAGTTTGATCCTTCTGTACTACAGAAACAGTCAAATGTTTAATTTGTCATCAGATAAACACAGTGCGTTTTTTGTTGACCATTGTCATGCCTCTTTTTGAACATCACTAAAACCAATTTTTGCCTTTTAATTTTTCTGGGGAAAAAAAATAACAAAAAAAGTAAATTAAAAAAAAAAAAACACTTCCTCAAAGCACCTAAGCTTTGTGGTCAGTATTAAAAGCTTTACAGTGCCTTACTTGGCACACGTTCATCCAAGGAGGCATGAAACCATGCTGGTAGATATACAGATGCCAAAAATCAGAACTTTTCTTGCTGTTGAAGCTACCACTATGAGTCATTGCTCACTATATCTTCAGCTGGTTTGGCAGCCAGGCAAGTATTGACAAATTGGACAGATAAATACCCCACTGGGGACCTCTTTTCTGTTTTTCTGTGAAAAGTACTACTCTTTTTGGCTTATGTCTTTGAGAAAGGGAAAGTGTGCTTATATAGTTGCCGAATGCCTTACAGTGACTCTCATGCAACCTGTCTTTTCTGTTTAGGTGAGGAGCATGATGTCTGTTCGGGTTCCATTTATCTTTCAAACAATAGACACCTACAAGTTGCTTAAGTTTCCTTAAGCTCTTCATTGATAACAAGTGGCTTAAAAGTGCTTGTACCTCACATATCTCCCCTCCATTCATCAAGAAAAGAAGGTAGTTAGAGAGGATTTACATCATCCTTTTCCCGGCCCTCAGTGTATAACTCCACTGTGGTCAAGTTTGAACAATAAGACCGTTTGTCTATTACTTCACACCCTTCTGGTACTGCACATCAGGAAACCAATAAGGGCCAGGAGATTAGCACATCCTCAAGGGCCAGATGCACATCCAGTACAGACAAGGGAGAGAGAGACTCAAGTGATTTGGAGGAGGATACAGACATCCCACAGGGATTGTTAGCACCGTGGAGGTGCCTAGCTCTCAAGTTACATCATCATTGTGTTGGACATTGTCATCTGAGACTCCTAAGGAGAGCTATCAGAAGTCAAAACAAATATGTGTTCCTTCTCTTCCATCTTCCAAGTAAATGGAAGAGGAATTGCACTTTTTCAGTAAAAGGACTTTCAGTCACTTCAGTGCATCTCTTCAGCCCAGACATATTTAAATAGAGAACTTCTTTGCCTTAAGACTCAGATTCAGATTGTGATGTACATGAGTTTAGCTTAGACTATGCTTCATAGGTCTCTTCCCCTGGAAACTGAGACTCAGAATCTAAAGAAAAAATTTCTTTAGAGTCCTCTATAAAGGAAATGTCCTTCTCAGACATCAGTGGGGCACTGAAGGACTTGTTTAGGTGGAAGCAGAAAGAAATCTCTGAATCTCAACAGAGATTAATGACCTGTTGCAGGTTGATATCCTCAAATCTGTGGCTATTTCCCTGGTTATTGCAGCTCTTGAAGATGCTTGTAATGTGGTCATTTTTTTTTGGTAGCAAACCTCCTTCTCCAAGGAAACCAGAGAAACTGTTTTATTCCTCAGTCACTTAAGTTCCTTTTCCTCAACACCAGAGCTGATCCATGTTTTATTTCCTTGTCTAAGAACGATAGCCCCAAATACCTGACTGTTTCTAATCCTGTTCCATCATATGGAAATGTCAGTACCTTTGATAGATTAGGGAAGAAGGTTTACACATAATCCACTGTATTAGCTAGGCAGGTGGGGTCCTGGTTTATGGTGTGAACATAGGTGAAAGTTGTAGGTTTGAATCTATCTTCCTCCAGTTTGACAGTAGTTATCTTATGTGTGCATAGTGTTGTGATTGAAACATCAGTAACTGAATATGCAAAATGTGATATTGTATTATTGGGGGGGGGGGGGCATTGGCAAAATGATTACTGTACCTTACAAATACAAGGTGCAGTGTCTATGAAATTAAATAACTGGCTAAGCTTAAAATGGCCCACTCAGGCAGTTAGTCTAGTACTAAGGTAAGAACTTTCTGAATTGTCATCTGTCAGGTTCATGAGTCTAAATTCCATTTGGCATCCCTTGCGAATATGAAAAAAAAAACTATGGCTGAGTTTGCTAATTCATAGACTAAATCTTCTTTACTTTCCTTTATTACTAAAGTTAATAAACACTCCTTGACAGGGTGCTATTATTATACTGCTGATGTGGTATCTAGATACTGGATCAGTCATGTGTAAGCTTGCTTGGTTATGTGCTTAAAGTTTACCTGAATATCTAAAATCCAAAATTTAGGGTCAATGCAAATTGCACATGTGCTGTCTTGCAGCAGTACTGAACAAAGTGAACCAACTCACTGTGCAGATAAGAAATCTTTAACTCACGATAACCTTACCTTAAAATAAAGATAAATCAGATGGCAGTTACTGTTAAATGCAGCCAGCTATCCAGGTATTATGATAGTGTTACCATTACCCTAGTCTTAGAAATGAGACGATATAAGTTAATAAAGTTACATCTTTCTAGTACTGTTGCCATAGCTCAGAGGATAGACCATCAGACTTCAGGTTTGAGCAACCAGCGTTCTGTCCTGGGTTATGCTTTTTATGGAAATCTGCCATTTTACATTTTTTCGTGTTGCTTGTGCAATTGGCAAATTGTGTATATTGGCAATAAGTTTGGTTTGAATTATGTTTTTGTGAACAATTTTATAATCAAAAGTAAATATATGTTTTTTATGTCTTAGTAAAGTTATTGTGAGTTGTATATAGTGAAATAATATTATAATGAGTTTTATTCCTGTTTTTTTAAATGACAGATTATTTAAAATTTAAAGTATAATTGTTAGAGTTATTTTATTGGTTGTAAATAACTATATAAGCACATTTAATGACATTTTTTAACAGATTCTGATGAAGTCTGCAGTTTGCAGACAAAAGCACTTAATCTACGTGACTATTAAAGATTTCTTATCTGCATAATGAGTTGGTTCACTTTGTTCAGTACTGCTGCAGGGGAGCACAGGTGCAATTTGCATGGACCCTAAATTGTTTTATGTGGTTAAGTTGTTGGGGAGCGCAACATTTCTTGTGTATTAAAATCCAAAGTTGTTAATGCCCCTTTGGATATAGGGGATTTTCTTCATGTTTCACTGTTGCAGTCCTGACTTGTGGGATTTCCTGCTGTGAAAGCCCTTGGCTGTCCTGAATTCCAGAGAAAAAATCTCCTCCTCCAAGTACTGGCGGATGCCCTGACTGACGTCAGCATACTTGGTTATATAGGGAGTCAGCCGATGTGATGCTGTCAGAGCCTGTAGCAGTGTTTCAGTGTGTCGGTTGGTCCACACCAGAGAGAAGTCATCTGAAAGTTAACTACCCCATTGTGGAAACCTTTTTACATTTTTGTCTCATGTCAGAGAAGGTCAGTAATTGTGTCCGTTGTGGTAAGCAGATTCCACACCAAGACTTCCATTCTTTTTGTGTCACCTGTTTAGCCCTAGATCACAATGTAACTAACTGCCGTTTCTGTGCTCATTTCAACTCTAGGACTGTTAGGTGTAGGGTCAAGATCTTAGCTAGGCAAACTAAAAAAACTTACTGGAAACTCTGCCAGAGAATACACAACCAAGTAGGATGAACTGTTTATTAAAACAAATAATAAGCGCTTTCGTCTAAAAGCATACAGACTTCTTCAGATAAAACCAGAACAATTCAAAATTTGCATTTAAATAGCTTCCTTGTCACATGACAGCAGTCTAAGCAAAGCAAGTGTATATTTAAAGCAACAGTTGTCAAGATAAGTACATGTATTTAAAACAGCGTGTTTAAAATATAACACTGAGAATAACTGTTATTCATCACTAACTTAAACCAAGACATAAGCAAAAATGATGCACAATTGCTGATGCATTTACCCTAAAAATAAAAACAGATGATAATACGTATAAGCATATTATTTTTATATGCCTTCCTCTTGAGAGTAAGCACTGTATAGATATGACATCATTACGCCCTGGGAGGACTGAAGCATTCAAAAATATCTGCCACCAAAGCTCTCTCTCTTCATTTAATAGTTTCCATGGCCCACCTCTAGGGCTGACCTCTACTTTATCAGTGATAGCAAACAGGAGGTGATGGTCTGGAAATTGGTGAATATATTTGTAGAGTCCATTTGTAGATTTAGACTTTCTAATGTCATAGTTACATTTGTTGATACGATCCCTAAGCTTACGTTCCGATTTACCACTATAGAAACTATTGCACTGGTGACATACTGCAGCATAAATAATCCCCTTTGTATGGCAATTAAATTTTCCAGGAATTGAGATGGATATGTTTTTGATGGAAAGGCTACTGCACAGAAACATGGAAGGGCATTGTGAGCATGCCCCACACTTAGTCATGCAACTTGTAGTTGTTTTATCTTTAGAATGCCCCATAAAATCATATATATTTTTTTAAACAAATGCCTTTTTTATATATCGGTAGATACTTTGCCTAAACATTTACATAAAATTATATCATTAGAAATGAACTGCTAATTTGTTCTGATGATATTACTAACTGCTGAGCTGTCAACTGAATGTATAGTAAAAAAGTCATGTGCATAGCTAGCTTGTTGTTGATGCATACAATTGTCTAATGCACTAGAATGGTGTTCTGTAACATGAATATTATTACATTTGTTTTCTATACTACCTGCATTAATAGTTCATACTGTAAAAGGGGCACATACATACCTTGAGCTCTTTTTGTCTTAACTTCCTCACTTAATGATCTAAGTAATACTTTAAGGTACCCCTTATTCAACAACACGTTGGAAAATAAATCAATTTCTTTGAGAAAATCACTATGACTAGACACCACTCTTGCTGCCCTCACATACCGGCCATTGACAACTGCCCGCTTTTGATGTTGTGGGATGGCAGCTAGTATAATGTAAAAACATATTAGAATATGTGGGCTTCTGATAGATTTGGGAAGCAAGTCTTAGGACCCCTCAAATATTTTCTTTTCTTAGCTGATATCTAACTATGCAATATGATCCTTGCCTACATTTTGCATGAATTAAAAAAAACTGTAGTATTGTTAATATATGCTATAAAATCATCAATTTTATCCACGCTGTCTGTCCAAGCTATAAAGATGTCATCCAGGAAGCATGTGTACATGCTCCAGGAATTTCTATATTGCTTGTCAAATAAAAACTCCCCCCCCTATGGGGTCATGACTATATTTGCATACAAAGCCCCACAAGCTGCTTTCATCACAGTACCTTTATTTTGATGAAAATAATGGCCTTCAGAAAAGAAATAATTATTATGTAATGCAGTGTCCATCAAAGCACTGAGTTCTTTGTTTCTACTCTGTGACATTTTAAATTGTTGAGTTAAATATTCTGAAAAGCATTCAAGGCTAATTGTTTGCGGGATGCAGCTGAATAAATCTTGCACATCAGTAGTGATAAAAGTTATTTCTGAAACATTACTTAACTGACTTACTCTTTTCAAAAGCTACCAAGAGCCTTTGCAAATATGATAGATATTGTATACATTTTGGTTTAACATTTTATCAATGTATTGTGCTATAAAACTTGGTTTTGATGTGTTCGCATCAACAATAGGACGAAAAAGTGAACAATCAACATTTTTATGGATTTTGGGCATGCCAAATATTGCTGGAATTCTAGGTCCCTAGCTAGGCACCTTAGTGTTGCATCAGGTTCTTAGTGTCCATTGGCATCTGCCAGTTGCTACAAGGTTGAGCTCCCTTAGCACAAAAGGGATAAAGAAAAGTGACCCAGGCTTAGGGCCTTGGATGACAATTACTCTCCGTCAGCTAGTCCTCCAAGGCTCGTGATCGCTGAAGAAGGTGAGGCACTTTTGTAGCTCCCTTCTGTGACTGAGGTGGTGGAGCAAACCTCTGTTGAGGCCCTTCCAGAGTCTGATATGCCATCGGGTCCCTCAACTTTCACACAAGCTGTAGGACTTGGTTCATCAGTTGGTTCTGGGACTTCTCTGCAGGCCTAGGCTTCCGACGAACACACTTAAACCTGTGATGCTCCTTTGCAGTGTCAGCTAACACCAGCTCCATATTTCCCTCAAAAGTCTGCCATCAGAATTGCAGACATACCTAGGTCCAAACTGAGAGCTATGCCCAAAGAAGGAAACTTCCTCTGGGCCTATGTCTCAGCCTACTAGTTCCCACTCACAGGATTATCAGCAGGATTTGGTTAGGCTAGCTGAAGATTTAATTTCCTTGGTCAGATCCAGGTAACCCCCTTTTCAGGTTTCCCCAGGAAAAAGGAAAAGAGACCCTATTCCAGAAGTCTTTTCTGATCCTTTTGAATGAGATGAAGATTCTGACCAGGAGGAGTCTGTTTTTGATGATGGACCCTCCCTGACTTCTTTGAGGAGCCAGATTCTGAGGAAAACCTGGCTTTGGCTTCCTTTGGGGAAACTCTTCATGCCATTGGGAAGCCCAAGATTGCCCACAATCCAAAAAGAAGATTAGGGAATTGCCAGAGCATAAACCTCTTGCCATCCCTCCAGTTTTAGAGGTTGTAGAGGATGTTTTCTTGGATTCCTCTTTGCATCCAAATTCCTTTCCTCCAGCCCCTTGAAAACCAGACAGGTTTTATAGCATAATGGACTCACATAAACACCTCTTTAAGAACCCTTCTGCTGATCCAGAGGTTGTGACCCCAGGATCCAAAGGAGATAGATCTAGTTCCTCCAAACCCCCCTGCCCACTGATAAAGAGAGTAGGGCTCTTGATAGATTTGGCAAAAAAGTTCACACCGGTGTCAGGTTAGCTATGAGGGCCCTTAACTGTCATTTCCACATAATAAAGTACTAGAAGATCATTCTAGATCAGTTGAACCAAACAATTAAAACCATCGAGGGCAAGAATCTTTCCAAAGAATTACTGGACCTATGTCACTCTAGCTCTCAAGTTGCTAGGCATTCCTTTTACTGCAGCTTTGATGCTATGGAAGTTTCCAGTGTGGCTGCTGCTACTGGTTCTGTTATTAGAAGACATGACAAAGGAACAGTCCCTTCATGAGCATGTCAAGTCAAATTTTTTGGATGCCCCCTGGGCAAGGATTTCATCTTTGGGCCCAAAGCTGAGGGTGTACTTAAAAATATGGAAGACAAAGCTAAATCCATGCAAACTGTTAGACTTCCTTCAGGTTCAGCTTCCTAGATTCAACAGGAACTACCCCCTCAAAACAATAGTCCTTTCCTTCACAATCCAAAACCAGACAGAGAAAGCCACAAAGGCAACAACAACAACAACAAAGACTCGACACTTCCAAGATGGATGCATACTGAGTAACAGCTTAATTCTGGCTCTCCCAGTCTGAAAACAGATATTTAGCAAAAAAGGCCAGTAGACCTAGATTTCTGGGTAAATGTCAGTAACTGGCTAGTAAGTGTACTGGATGGGTGCCAGGTAGAAAGTAATATAAAGGAACTGGAGGAAAATCAGCTACAAACAGTGTGAAAGAAACACAGACTGGGAGGAGTACTGCAGTTCAGCAAGAAGCAGTTCAAGTTCCAGGCATGACTTCCAGTAACCTATAGGACAGTATAATGCAGCTGCACACAGACCTGGTTAAAAATAAACAAACCACTGATGGGAGTATAAAAAGCTGGAAAAATAGAAGAAGCTTTAAGCAGATATTCAGATGAGGTGACAGAACTGCAAAACTCAGGAATTGTTAATTGAAAGGGCACATAATGTGTATGCCCCAAATCTGGTTACTAGAAAACAACCTAAACCTTTAAAGGAACACTCCACCCTCTCATACAGTTTAACTCAATTGTTAGGTTTGTTTGAAGTACAGAGACCTCCATGTCGGTGAATACTATGTCTAGAACATTAGAGCCTACTACATTTGCTAGTTTGTTATCTATTTGTGAGGTAGTTAGAGAACCAATTTAGGGTAGGGGAGATACCTATTGTAGAAAGTTTTGTAAGAAGCAGAAGATTGGAGACTGTATCAAAGGCCTTAGAGAGGCCAAGAAAGAGTCAGGAAACAAGTTTTCCTGAATCTCGAGCTCAGTTAGCTGTTTCCAAGAAGGATATAAGAGCTGTTGTGGTACTTTGACTTGGCCTGAACCCATGTTGAGTAGGGGAGATGATTTGATAGTTTAGTAGTTGAGTGTGTATGCATTTTTCCAGGATCTTAGAGATAGGGGAGAGAATAGCAAAGGGTCAAAAATTGGAAATGTCTGTGCTGTTGCCATCTTTGTGAAAGGGGAGAATATATGTTTTTTTTCCAAATGGTAGGTACATAGGATTCTTGGAAAGACCTGTTAAGAAGTATGCTGATAGGGTAAGCAATAGCTTTAGCTGACATTTGAAGGAATTCTGGGGGTAGGTTGTCAGGAGTGTAGTAGCAGTAGATATGGGGGGAGAAAGAGAAGTTAGACAGAGAGGGAGAAGTGAAGTTTTGTGAGGTTTGCTTTGGAGGTACAGGGTTAGTATTAAACTTAGTTTGAGGAAAGGTGACAGTGAGATTAGATATGGTGTTGATAAAATATGAGTTGAAGAGGGTGGCTATTTCAGTAGGTGATTTGTCTGGATTTGGAGAGGGGTTGTTTTTTGAACTGGATTTATCATAGATGGAATGGAATGCCAGAATTTCTTTGGGTTTTGTTTATAGTTATTTTGTACCCTTGGGTAGTGTTTTTTTTATCTTCAATGACTAGACATTTTACCTGATTATGGAGTTGCCTTAATTGTAAGAAATTGGAAGGTTTTTATTTTTTTTGCAGTAGATTCCATGATTTGTCCCTAGCAGCCATGAGTTCCATAGTAGTTCTAATGAGCCAGGTGGCATGGTTAGTTTTTACTCTTTTTTTGTCAGATTGGGGCTAGTTAGTTTAGGGTTTTGAGAAATGCTGAGTTGAAGAACTTTACAGCTTCATCGAGGAGATGCTTTTCAAAGTTTCATTAAAGATTGCTGGGTTGAAATTGGTGAGATTTCTAGTTTGTTTCTGTTGGTGTTGACTTCGTGATGTAGTGTTTTCATGTAGAATGTAGGCAGGTAGGTCAGTGATACTTTTAGGTAGTGTGCCTGCTTTTGAGATTTTATTTGGTCAGATACCAGAATCCAGTCAAGGATGGAACAGGTATCTTTGTTTTTGTTTGGTCTAGTTGTATTGGTAATTAGCTGAAAAAGTTAAACTGGTTAATATTGGATGAAGGAGAATGGTGTGAGACATCTAGCCAATTAATATTTACATCACCCAGGATAATTGTTTCATTTTTTATATTCTTTGCTGTCCAGGCGAGAATTTCTTCTAACAGGAGAATGTTATTACCTGGGGAGGATGTCTAGGGCTATAACGCAGAGATTCTTCCAGTTATTCATGGAGTTGGTATAGGGGACAATATGAAGGTATTTGAAAAGAGTAGTGTGACTTCTCTTTTTTATGGGGTCTATCTGTTCTTTAGCAAGCAAAGCATGGGGGTGGAATTCAGAGTCTTTTATGTAAGGTTTTAGCCAGGTTTCGGTGGCAGCTATTACATTTGGTTTGTTGCAAGATATTCAGGCATGGAATTCTGTAATTTTATTTCTAATACTTTTAAGGTTGACAGCTGTTATAGTTAGTGATTTATATGAGTTGGGGGGGTGAAAGAGGAGAAAGCGGGTCCTGGGTTGGGGTGAATATCTCCACATTGGGGTAGGTTAGCATATTTGTAGATGTAAATAATAGGTAACTGCTTTCTATTGGATCTGTGTTGGTAATATTCAAAGGTGATAGTTTGATGTTTTTTTTTTGTAGAGGAAGGATTTTTAGTTTAGTGCGTAAAAGTATGTTTATCGCATTCAGACTGGAGGATATGTCAGAGTAGCTTGTAAAAGTTGGATTTTTGTAGATGTTATATATGTAGGTTTGTGAGGTAGGTATATTGTAACAAGTGACATTAAGTGTAGCAGGAGACAGAAATGCAGGGAGATAGAGGGGAGTAGTGTATTAGTAATGAGAAACATTGTACATGATAGAAGGAAGTTGTTAGTCAGGGCTGGTTATTAGTGTTAAGAGGTAGATTGTGTAAGTAGGATAGCTGTAGGGATACTGACAGTGTGGGGAGAAATAACAGAAATAAATGGTTAATTAGAGGTAGTCTGTTAGGGATGGGTTGGTAGAGGAGGTGTGGTTTAATTAGACAGTGAGTTGAAGTTGAATGCAATTGGATGCAGTTGTTGAAGGGGTGGGGTTTGAGTAAATATAAATGTAAGTGATGTGGGGTGGGGTAGGGGAGCGGAGTGAGCCTGAGAGTAGCAAAGGTGAACGGGGTGGGGCTAAACCTGAATCTGAGAATTGGCAATAGAAACAATCTAAAAGACTGTAAGTAGTGGGTATTAAGAACAAGGATTCAAAGAAAACAAATAAAATGAGGCAGTGTCATGCAGTAAGTTTATAAGGGAAGGGGTGTCAGATAAATCTGTGTTGCTAGAAAAAGTAGGAAGTAGTGGAATGTGGGACTAGCTACAGTTAGGGGCAAGGGCAAGAACAGCAATCAAATGAGAGAATGAAAGTACCTAAGTAAATGATGTGAAAGAGCAGGTAAGTGGGGACAGCAGAGTAGAAGGGGAAAGTAGAGTAGGAGATCAGCGCAGTGATGTGCAAGCAGCCTTAGAAAAGCAGTTAATAAAAGGGGAATATAGTAATAGGTTAAATGTGCTTTAAAATACAAAGTTTTGACAGAAACCGCAAACTCTGTATAGTTGGAAAAATTGGAGCTTCAGCTGTGCTTTGGTAAAGGTTTTGTTCTGTAGGCTGGGTTGGGTATCCTAGGAAAGAAGAAAGGGGAGAGGGAATAGATGTTCGAATAAGGGAGACTACCAGTAATGTAGGCTGAGTAGAATTTTGGAGAGGGACAAGATGAGAAATGAGATTGAGTGCTTGACTGTGGAGGAGATGGGGTTGAGTGCCTGAATGTGTAAAACAGATTTAAAACCTAGTATTCGTAAGAGAATTGCTAGAAGGTTTGGAGGGCTTATCATTACATAGAATAGTGGGTAGAAGAGGAGGATGTTCTTCGTGTTTCACTGTTTCAGTCATCACATTTGGGTTATCCCTGCCAGGATAGCCCTCAGCCGGCCCCAGTACCAGAGGCTTAGTATTTCTGCATTGGTTGCTGTTGCTTCAGGACTGACATCAGTCATCAGTAGTATAAAGTAAGGCAGCCAATCCCATTATATCAGTCTTTCTTGCCTGCCACGGAGCCCGAAGCAGAAGCAGTTTGCATGAGTGCCGGTCGGCTGCTACCTGAGTTTTGTCTTTCGAATTGAAGCTGAAGTCTTCTAAAGCTAGGTACCCCATTAGGGATCCTATTTTCTTGCACTAAGCGATGTCAGAAAAAGTTAACAATTGTCTCGCCTATGGAAAGCAAATACCACACCGAGATTTTCATTTTTACTGCATCACTTGCTTAGGCCCAGACCACGACGTCCCCTGCTGTCGCTTCTGAGCTTTGTTCAACATCAGAACTATATGTCATCTGGCCCTTATTGTAGCTAGATATTTTTACTTACAGTCCTTGAATTCTGATATGGCTTCGGTAAGCCATCCAACAGAAGATCTTTTTAAAAAAATGTAAAGATAAAGACAGAGACCTCACAGGTCCAAACCTATCGATGACGCTTCCGTTAAGCTAGTCATCAGTTCTCTGGTCCTCAGTGAGTCCCGCTTCTGTGGATTCGCAGGCCGCTACGGAAACCCTTTTGGAGTCCAGTATGCCACACAACTCTTCTTCGACTAAGGATCCTGCGGTTATCTCTCCCTTGGATGGGGCCAGAGCCGCTGAGCAGGCACCCTCTTCCGAGGAAGTCCTTCACGCTACTGATTCTCGACACAAACCGACTTCTTTTGTGTTTACCATTCTTTCAAAAACTACCGAGTTTCTTAGGCCCAGGATATGAACCACACCCAAGAAACCGACGACCCAATCTCAGGCACCTGCTTCCTTCCCTCAGACTCAAATGCTTGAGACCTGTCCCCTGTAGCTTTTTCTGAACAGGCGTCTGATGACTCTGATGCATCTGAATATGAAGACATGCAACCCCTCTCTGTTTATGAGAATTCTGATGCAGAGGATTCCATTCCTTCAGCCTCTCCCCCAGAGGACTTTTCCTTTGGGGAAACCCTTCATACCTTAAGGGAGCATTTCCACTGGGAAAGTCAGGACTACCCTCAGTCTAAAAAGAGACTCGTGGAATTCTTAGATCTTCCACAGCACAGACCCCTGGCCATCCCTCCCAGTCCTGGATGTTGTGCAGGATGTTTCCCTGGAATCCAGTTTGACTCCTGACACACTCCCTCCTACACCCAGAAAACCAGACAGTTATTACAGAGTCTTTGACTCTCAAAAATTTCTTTTCAAAAATCCTATTGCTGACCCTGAGGTAATTTCTCAAGGGCCTAAAGGAATTAAAGCAACCTCTGCTAAGAATCCCACCCCCACAGATAGGGATTCCCACTCACTAGACAGATGGGGTAAAAAAGTATACACCTCTGCTACTGTTGCTATCAGAGCACTAAATTGCCAGTTCCATATGCTAAAATTTCAGCAACATACCCTGGTACTCCTTAAACAAAAAATGTCTTCCTTTCCTGCTTGTGCAGAATCTAAAGAGTTACAAGCGTTAATACATTCTGCAAGTCAAGTAACTAAACACACCTTGCACTGTGGTTTTGACACCCTAGAAGCTTTTTTCAGGGCAGCAGTCACCAGTTCTGTCCTTAGAAGGCATGCATGGCTTAAGGAACAACCCTTGCCAGACCATGTTAAATATAAATTGTTGGATGCCCCCTTGCACAAAGACAACTTATTTGGCACTAAGGCAGAAGAGGTCTTAAAAAGAAGAAGGAAAGAGCAAAATCCATGGATACAGTCAAGGATTTCTTACAGGTCCAGCCACCCAGGTTTAGCAGACATTGCCCCACCAAGCACTGGTCCTTTCCTGCTCCCACCAGGTCAGTTCAGCCCAGATCCTGTGGAAGCAGACCTCCCAGACAGCAGCCACAGGGAATGCAGAGATCACTGCCTCCACTTCAAAAACAGGGAGTTCTAAGCCACCCCCTTATGATAAGAACTCACAATGACTCTCCTCCCCCACCCCTCCCTCTGCCCACCTTCACTTACCCCTAGGAGGAAAACTCTCATTTCACGCAAGCACCTGGGCCACCATTACCAACAACCACTGGGTTCCCAACATAGTGTCCCAGGGATACAAATTTTCTTTCCACACCCTTCCAACTCCAAAAGGGTTCCCAGATCTACCTCCAAACCAGTGGGCAGAGGCTTAAAAGCAAGGCCTTTCCCTGCTCTCTATGAGGGCAATAGAGCATGTTCCTGCAGAACAGAAAGGCCAAGGGTTCTACTCCAGAGTCTTTCTGGTACCCAGAAAAGAGGGCACCTGGCACCCCATCCTCGATCTATCCATTCTAAACAACTTCCTGGTGATATCAAAATTTAAAATGCTCACCCTCCAACAGCTGCTACCCATGCTCTCCAAGGATGCTTGGCTAGCCACCCTAGACCTAAAAGAGGCCTACCTCCACATTCTTATCAGGGAATCATGCAGGAAATATCTCTGTTTCAGGGCAGGGTCTCTGCACTTCCCTTTGGCTTTTCTACTGCTCCCAGAGGTTTCACAAATTGTCTGGATCTGGCCATTGCCTTTTACAGACAAAGGAATATCCATATTTACCCATACTTAGATGACTGCCTAATTCAGGCAGACAGCCAGGAAAAGCTGCTCAAGCACCTGGCCTTTGTAAAGTCCCTACTAACCTCCCTAAGGTGCACAGTCTACGAAAAGAAAGCCAAACAGGTACATACCCAAAGGAGTATATTCCTGGAAGCAAGCCTGGACACAGCATCCCAGATGGCATTCCTTACACCAGAAAAACAAACTTTCCTGACAGTCTACTTCTCTCAACTAGCCACCAGAGCCCAGTTATTTGCAAGGAAAATCCTGCAAACTCTATGGTTCATGGCATCTTGCATTCTACTCATTCCATATGCCAGACTGCATATGAGGAAACTTCGATGGTACCTAAAAAGCCTTTGGTGTCAATACTTCAAAGACCTGGAGACTCTTATACCCATATATTCGAACTTTCCAAAATGTCGAATACCATATGTTCGATAACATATGGTCGATATTTGAAAGTTCGAATGCATAATAAAAAAAAAGAAAAACATACCTTAACGCTGCACCCCCCACACCCTCCCTACTTAAATATACCAACTGTGAGTCCGCACGTCAGTGCAGAAAAGGGAAATTCTCCCATTCTGCACCATACAGCGCCATTAAAATTAACATTTGAACTCTTGAAATATCGATCATATGGTCTCAACCATATGATGTTCGACATTTCAAGCGTTTGTTTATTTGACATAGACCCACCCATGATACCTTGCCTCAGAAAAGATTTTCTTTGGTGGGCAACAGCATGCTCCCACAACAAGGGACTACCTTTCTTACCTGCGCCCGCCACCCAGACCCTCACCATAGACATGTCAGACTATGCCTGGGGTGCTTAACTGGGCGGCAGGTGCAAACAGGGCTAATGGAGCCCACAGCAAATCCATCTGCACATCAACCAAAAAGAGATAATAGCTGTCCAGCATGCCTTGACAGCTTTCAAGCCCCTACTCTCCCCAGGGGCTCTCCTGATAAAAACAGACAACACCACTATGATGTGGTATATCAGCAAGCAGGGAGGGACTCACTCCTACCCTCTATGCAGGCTGGCCATGACCATTTGGCACATAGCATCTGCCATGCAACTCCACCTGTTAGCACAATTCCTACCAGGTTCTCAAAACTCTCTGGCAGACCACTTAAGCAGAAATCTTCTGGACTCACACAAGTGACAGCTTGACAAAAGAACCTTCACCCTAGTAACTCAGAAATGGGGCATCCCGAAAGTCAACCTCTTTGCTTCCCACACCAACCATCATCTCAGCAAGTTCTGCACAAGGGATCATCATTGCATGGCATGGAAAGTGGATGCCCTGTCCTTCCCCTAGGTCAATCTCTCGGTCTTTGCCTTTCCTCTGCTACCTCTCACCCCCAGGGTACTGCTCAAAATAAAGGAGAAAAAAACAAGGACAATTCTTATTGCTCCAGACTGGCCTCACCAGCATTGGTACCCACTGCTGCGCAGCCTGTCCTCACTGCCACCATGGCATCTCATTCAGATTCCAACCCTCCTGACCCAGAGGGAAGGAAAATTCATGCATTCCCAATTGCAGGCCCTCAATTTGGCAGCTTGGCTTATTCCCTAACCCCAGATCAATCTGCCAACCTCAGTAAACAAGTTCTAGATGTTATACATGAGGTCAGATGCCCTAGCACTAGAAAGCCTTTTGCTGACAAATGGAAAAGGTTTTGCACCTTGATTCAGGCTAAGGGAGCCAATACAGCACAGTCCTCCCTCTCATCCTGGATTATTTAGCTGACATGCTACACAGTGGTCTCTCTTTTTCCTCTATTAAAATGCATGCCTCTGCTATCTCTGCTCATTTCCCCACTGAGCAGCCCCTTTTCTCACACCCTCTGATCACTTCCTAAGTGGGGCTAGCAACTTAAGGCCACCCAGAAGAGCACCATCCCCACCTTGGGACCTTAACATTGTGTTGGAAAAGCTCACCCTACCCCCCTTTGAACCAGCCTCTTCAGCAGAGCTAAAATTGCTCTCCTGGAAGACAGTTTTCCTGCTGGCCATCACTTCAGCCAGAAGGGTCTCTGAACTGCAAGCACTCATGGCTGTGGAACCCTTCATCATCTTCCATGCTGACAGGGTATCCTTCAGGACTAACCCATCCTTCACACCCAAGGTGGTGTCCAGTGTGGCTCTCAACCAATCCATTCATTTGCCCACCTTTTTTCCCTAACCCACAGAACAAGGAGGAAAGGATCCTGCACGCTCTAGATGTGCACAGACAGCTCAGATTCTATCTAGACAGGGCTAAATCATTCAAAACATCTAATCAATTACTGGTTAGCTTTGCAGCAAGGGCAGAGGGCAAAGCCATATCCAAACAAACCATTTTCAAATGGATAGCACACTGCATCCATTTCTGCTACAAGCAACATGGAAAGCCTCCCCCCAAGGGGGTCAGGACTCACTCCACCAGAGCAGTCTCTACCTCTGCAGCTTTCCTCAGAGGAGTCACAACCAGGGACACCCTGGAGGCTGCCACCTGGACATCTGTTCACACCTTTACCAAACATTGCTACCTGCCTATCTTCTCCAAATCCAGGGAAGGGTTTACCTCTGCAGTCTTGCAGGGCATCCTAGCCAGCCCCTAGTTTCCTTGACTGCCTCCACCCATTTCCGCAGCTTTGGGAATCAACCCAAATGTGATGACTGCAACAGTGAAACATGAAGAACATAGTACAGTTGTGTACACTTACCATAAATGTAGATGTTTGAGTGTATTCACTGTTGCAGTCCTGGTTTCCCTCCCTCCATCCCCCTCTTCTTTCTTGTCTTTCCTTACAAGGGACATATTGGTATTTACTTTCTTCTGGTGAGGTTCCTCCACCAGAACCTGGCTCCCACTTGGGGGCTCCTGACAGGCTAGGGCAAGAAAAACTGATGTAATGGCATCGGCTGCCTTACTTTATACTACTGACGACCTGACATCAGTCCTGAAGCGATAGCAACCGATGCAGATACTAAGCCTCTGGTATTCGGGCTGGCCGAGGGCTACCCTGGAATGGATAACCCAAATGTGATGACTGCAACAGTGAATGCACTTGAACATCTACATTTATGGTAAGTGTACACAACTTTAATATAAAGTGTGGGGATTAGGAGGTAGAGTAGGTGACCCATATAAATGAGAATGTTAGTATTTCTGGAATACTTAAGTTAAAGAATATTTTAGGTTAGTTTTTATGTTAATTTTAACCAGGCTAGTATAATTATGATTTTAAACAGTGATGAATTAATTGGATAATTTAATGATATGTAATTGTATATAAGGGTTGGGTTGTAAAAAGTGGATGTTCTGATGAAGCCCTGATAACGATGGATGAAAGCGCTTAACCAGTTTTAATTGTGAAATAAATTTGTTGGATTTTCCAGTGGCCTGGTGGTGTTTCATTTTTGGAATTGTGTGTTTATCTTGGTTATCAAGTTTGGTATCTGAATAGGTTGAAGTTTGGTGGGGGTCCAGCGTTAGGGGTGTTAGTAGATCTGATACTGTTTTTATGAAGTGCTTGTTAAAGTTTTCATCTATTTGTAGTGGAGGGATATCAGGTGATGGGCTATGCTCACTGTTCTAGGGCTAAGTAGAGAAGATATAGAGTGCCAAAATTTTGGGGGGTTGATTTTGTGCTGGAGTTGAAGCTGGGAATAGTATGACTTCTTATCTCTGTTGATTAGTTATGTCACTTCGTTATATGATTTTGTTCATTTTTGTTTAGTTTCCAGGTTATCCAGGCTAAGTCCCTTTGTGTCATCAGGTGTTTACAGTCCTTAGAAAACCATGGGGCTGAGTTCTTTTTGATTCTTTTCATATGAATAGGAGCTAGGGTATTAAGTATGTGAGGGGAGGTGTTATTGAAGCATCATTAAGATGTAATCATTTAAGGGGTGTCCAGTTTATTTAATGTGGGAGATTGTTGAATTTATGCTGACAAAAATTAGTTGAATTCCTTGCTGATTTTAAAGTGTGTAATCTTTGTAGTTGGGAGTTTGTTCTAAGGGAATAAGATGGCAGATGATCGCTTAGGGAACTAGACTGTATACCGGATGAGAGGGGTAGTTGACGGGTGGGATACTAGGATCCAGTCTAGGGTGGATTGGCAGGTAAGCTCTTTGCTGTATCTTGTTGGAGTATTGATAAGCTGAGAAAAAACGTACAGGTTTATACTGTTTGTGGGGGAGTTGGAAGCTGTGGTTTGCCAGTCTATATTTATGTCTCTTAAGATTATTGTTTTGAGGTTTATTGTTTGGTCTGTCCAGAATAAAATATTTTCCAACACTAGTATATTGTGACCTGGTGTGATGTATAGTGGTTATAAAAAGTTTACACACCCCTGTTAAAATCCATGTTTTTGTGATATAAAAAAATGAGGCCACAATAAATCATTTCAAAACTTTTCCCACCTTTAATGTGACTTATAACCTGTACTATTCAATTGAAAAACAAACAAATATGTTAGGGGAAAAATATAAAAAATAAAAAATGTACAATAAGCTGATTGCATAAGTGTGCACACCTTGAAACTTATAATTTGTTGAAGCACCCTTTGATTTAATTACAACATTCAGTCTTCTTGGGTAGGAGTCTATCAGCATAGCACATCTTTACTTGGCAATATTTGCCCACTCTTCCTTGCAAAAGTGTTCCAAATCTGTCAGATTGCGAGGGCATCTCTTGTGCACAGCCTTCTTCAGGTCACCTCACAGATTTTCTATTGGATTTTGGTCTGTTCTCTGGCTGGGCCATTCGCTGGGGCCATTCCAAAACTTTAATTTTCTTCTGGTGAAGCCATTTTTTTGTTGATTTGGATGTATGTTTGGGGTCATTGAGGTGTTGAAACGTGAAATTCCTCTTCATCTTCACCTTTCTAGCAGATGACTGATGGTTTTGGGCCAAAGGTGACTGGTATTTGAAACTGTTCATAATTCTCTCCACCTTGACTAAAGCCCCAGTTCCAGCCGATGAAAAGCAACCCCAAAGCATGATACTGCCACCACCATGCTTCCCCGTGGGGATGATATTCTTCAGCCGATGAAAAGCAACCCCCAAAGCATGATACTGCCACCACCATGCTTCCCCGTGGGGATGATATTCTTTTGGTGATGTGAAGTGTTGTTTTTGCGCCAAACATACCTTTTGGAATTGTGGCCAAAAAGTTCAACCTTGGTCTCATCAGACCATAGCACATTTTCCCACATGCTTTTGGGAAATGTGATGTATTGTTTTGCAAATTTTAGCTGGGCCTGGATGTTTTTCTGTATAAGAAAAGGCTTCCGTCTTGCAACCCTACCTCATAGCCCAGACATATGGAGAACACGAGAGATTGTTGTCACATGTAGTACACAACCAGTACTTGCCAGAAATTCCTGGAGCTCCTTCATTGTTGCTGTAGGTCTCTTAGCAGCCTCCCTGACCAGTTTTTGTCTTGTCTTTTCATCAATTTTGGAGGGACGTCCAGTTCTTTGCAAAGTCAGTGTTGTCCCATATTTTCTCCACTTTTTGATGACTGTCCTCACTGTGTTCCATGGTATATCCAGTGCTGTGGAAATTTTTTTGTACCCTTTGTACATTTCAACAATGAGATCCCTTTGATGCTTTTTAAGCTGTCATTGAACCATGGCTTTTGCTGTAGCAGGCAACTGAGTAAATGTCAGGAAAATCCTACTAGGACAGCTGAATTTTATTTGGGGTTAATCGGTCTCTTTAATTGATGGCAGGTGTGTACCCAAGAAGTCTGAATGTTGTAATTAAATCAAAAGGTGCTTCAACAAAGTATTGGTTTAAGGGTGTGCACACTTATGCAATTGCTTATTGTACATTTTTTTATAGGTTCATAGGTAGGTACTAGGCTATTAGCACTAGGGCCTATATAAGCCTAGCCAAAAAGGTATCCTGGCTTTTGCCACCCAAGAAAATTATTTTCCTGTGCCTCTGTCGAGCAGAGCCACAGAAGTGATCCCCAGGGAGAATTTCCTATTTCCCATCCAATCATCAATATTTTTCTTGAAGAGTGCTAATGAGGAGCTCTGTTTGACATAGATAGGTAGTCTGTTCCAGAGTATGGGAAGTCTCTGGGACAGGAATCTATCCCTCCAGCATGTTCTGTTTATTGTGGTGACAATATTTAGGTCCCTACAGCATCTAGTTTGGTGGGATTGGGATTTCTTTAAGTGGAGCATGTCCAACAGCTCTGGGTTTGACATAGCTTTGTATGTTAGGAAGAGATCACCTCTGAGTAGGCGATATGCGACGGAGTAAAGCTGGAGTTTTTTGAGACGGTCTGCATGTGTTATCTGTTTTTTGTTATTTTTTTATATTTTTTCCCCTAATTGTTTGTTTTTCAATTGAATTGTTCAGGTTATAGTTCACATTAAAGGTAGTAAAAGTTTTGAAATGATTTATTGTGGCCTCATTCTTTTATATCACAAAAACCTGTCATTTTAACAGGGGTATGCAAACTTTTTATATCCACTGTATGTTATTGTCATGCAAATTTTTTATGAATTGTTGAGGTTCAAAAAAGAGATTAGTACCTCAGCATTAGAAAAAGATGGGTGTGATGTTAAGTGTAGAGGAATATTGAGGGGCTGTCCTCATAGCTCTCAACCATATCAAAGACCCTACCAGTTTTGAGGACAAAATAATGGGGTGCCACGAATTCCCGAGTGGCCCCTTTATTTCACAATTTTTTTCTTTTTCTTTTTTTTTGGGGGGGGGGGAGTACAACTTTAAATTTATTGCTTACATCACCAGCATCGCCAACGATTTGAATAGCAGCAGGTTAGCACGCGGAGCAACACTTTATAATTCACACCAGCTAAAAAGCCACTACCACCAGGCTCATTCAGGAAACTGGGCTTTCTCTAGAAACTAAAATTACAAAACGTAGTAACACTTACAACACGCTATTTTATTGCAAAAAAAGTTGAACTTATGCCAAGTGCCAACTTTTCATTCTGAGTTTTCTGACTGCTCTGCAGCCTGCCCAGCGCCCACCTGTGTCTGCAGTCCAAGGATAAGAAAACAGAAAACTTACTTTTTCCAGTGGCTCAGTCTCCAGTTCTAGGTAAGTACAAAAAAGAAGAGTATGTTATTATATGTATGCCTATTAAATATTGCCTATGCTTAAGCCTAATAGAAACTATGTGTGTGTGACTGTCTGCAAGATGTGCACTCACTGACTTTGCTTTGCCGTTCCGTTTGTTCTGTTACAAAGGAAGGCTCTAAAAAGTCAGGTCAGCTTCAACTATATGGGCTTAGGCACTTAGTAGACTTAAATTTGTTGTTTATATTTTGTAAGCTGTGTATCTCCAGCTCCTTTCAACAAAATCACCATTTCTTAAAGCAGGGCCATTACTTTTTGACAACGTTTCTCATAACAGGGATATGTTGAGAGGCATAGCAACATTACCTCTCATAATGTGGAACAGTTGGATAAAATGTGGAACACACAACAATGAATGCATAAAAAAGCTTTCTGTACTGCGAGCGGCAGTCATTTTAAGACTCAAAATGTGGATCGCTCTACATAATGAGATACACAAGACAAATCGGTGTAGTTTTTAAATACTGGATTTATTAAACAAATAGATCCTTCCTTATTCACTTCTCCACAACTTGTTTAGTTTATTCCTCTAGCTGAGAAGCATGAAATGTGAACCAGCAGTGTATTTTTCACAGTTTATACACCTACTTGTAGTACTTGTACCTTGTTTAATAAATGGATTTGCCTCAGTCCTTGTACTGTACGTAAACATTTCCACAGATTGTTGACTTATTTATGTTACCACTTGTTCCATTTTTTGGAGAACAATCCCGAGTCAGGCACAAAAAAATGCTTTTCAGTGTCTTCTTTTAGTGCTCTTTATACTATTGGCTTACAGTAAACTGGTTGGAGAGATAATGTTGAGTGAAGGTATATACAGAGTTCCTTGTCATACATGTGTACAACAGACTGCTAAGAAGCAAGTCAGTCAGTAAGCAACTATGCTACTGCTGTAAAGCTTCCTAATTAATGCTGCATTTTTAGGAATGACTGAGGAAACAAAGTACAAGCATTGCATATTGGCTAAATCGCCGGAAATTCAGTTAAACACTGCTTAAGAAAGCAAAAGTTTTCTTGTTCTTGCAGTCCAGTAAGGTGGCAGATATATAATTTGTGTTTAATTTACATAAAAAATCAGATGTGTGGCTTAATGATCATAAATCATAAAGAGGTTCCTGTTACAAACATAGTATGCAATTAAAGTAGAATACTGTAGTAATTCCGTCAACCTACACAGCAGGTCAACCAGGAAATATGTGATGTTAAAACACTGGAATGGTTGGGATCACATGATACAAATATGGCATTGGGTCTTTTCTGTGTTGGGAAGTGGCTAGTGTGTAATGTCAGGAGACGCTGCTCTGCTAAACTTTGTAGACTCTGTATGACAGAATAAACTGATTTGTCTTTAGGATATGTTTAACATGTCTGTATAGTGTATTTGGCAGAAGCTTGCAATTTGTTGTGTTGTGTGAACAGTGGGTTGGAATGTTCACCTTTTACCTTTATGTGCCTTCTATGATTGATGGATGGCTTGCAGTAGTTTTTGATTTCTGTTTAACTGCTTTTATCATATGGCTTCTCATTTTGGGAAGGTAGTTCTGAAGGCCAGTTTCTATTTGCCATGAGTTCCAGTGACCACAGAGTTGATTATAAGTAGTAGCAGGCTACAGGGGTTAGTGTTGTATGTTTGTGTTGGAGGGAGGGGGATGAAGCTGCCAACAGAAAAAAAAAAAACATTATTTTAAATGTGGGCAGACATCTGGCAGAATTTTTGACTGTTTTTAGAAAGTTGCCGTCTGTTCTAAATCCCTCGTGTATTTCTAGAAATGTGACAGTTTTATCAGCAGTTAAAAATATAGATGGTCAAGTCTCTCCCAAGTAAAATGCCAGCTATGTTTGTTACTGTAGCATGCTTACCAGTTATATGTCGCAGTTATGTTTGTTACAGTATCATTAGTTATAAGGATAAATATGCAGATTTGTAGAGGAGACATTTTTCAACCCTTTGGGTTGGCAAAAGCAGCTCAAATTAGTGGGACTTTATGAGGGGGAGCCCTACAGCAATTTAGTAAGCATTTATTTAGCTTACTTTCTTTTGCATGCATATACATTGCTGTTGGTGAAAATCTGAAATTGTCATTGTTACATTTATGTCCATTAGGGAATGCTTTGTGTAAGTACTATGATTAAGTGTTTTTGTTGTATTATTCCAAGCACAGATCTGCAAATGTCTGAACATGATACAGTAGTAAACATACATTTGCTGTGCTTTTTCAAGATTGTATCCACAATCTTTGCTTCTTATTTTTTACTTTATCAGCATTTTGTTCTTGTTCATTATCCACTGCAATCATCATTTTCAGGCATGGTCAAATAAATCACCTTAATATGCTACAAGGAAATATTCAGATTTATACTTCATAATATATATATTTTTAGAAAAATGCAGTGCAGTATTCCAACTCAGACCCCTTAATGAGCCCAGGATTGCTTCCTTATGTAATTCATATGGAGTTTATTTATTTTATTTCACATTTGTTTACCAGGAAGCTCCGACTGAACGTCAATCTATTTACAGCGGAGGCCCGGGGAGAAAAGCTCCACATTGAATCATTCAAATACACAATAGTAGACATTTGTATAATAAAATACAGAAAACAAACTACGATTAACAAATAGGAATAGAAGCAATATAGACATTCAAGAAGTTTTTACATAATTAGGATTCATGCAAATATTAAATGATACTTCAGTAATAACATTGGATAGAGGTAAAATTAGGTAGCATGGCTAGTCTGATTAAGTCATACCAGCTAGATTAGGTGCCATTTATCAATCCAGCTAGGCAGGTGAAATGCAGGCCAGGTATTTACTCATGTGATTTTTGAGTGAGAGACCAATTGGCTGATAGTAGAGATGGTTGTTATTGAAGGTGGAAGGCTATTCCAGGCTTTAGCTATGGTGTGTGAGAGTAAGGCTTTCTTTGTTGGCTGTGGAAATGCAGAGTAAAGATTTTTCATTTGAGCGAAGAGAACGATTTGCAGTATAGGGAGACAAGAGATGGCTAAGAGCAGGGGTTTTCTCAGGGTGTTTTAGAATATTATAAGTAGTGGCAAGCTGATGATTAAGACGAAGATGAGGGAGTTCAAGCCACTTTAGGTCCCTGAGGGCCTGGCATTGGTGAGTTCTGAAACTGGCGTTATTGACAAACTTAGTAATTTTATTATAGCATGACTTAAGTCTTGCAACATAATTTTTTTCTGGTACAGATAAAAATAGGGGCTGCATATAGAAGGGTGGATAGCATGTGGGCTTCTGCAAGGGTGACTCTTGCCTGGTCAGTGAGAAACCTTTTTTGACTGTATAAAATTCCCATTTTTCTAGGGACTTTTTTATGGTTTGAGAGATATGGATATCATAGTGTAGGTTGTTGTCGATCTCAACCCCAGGTATGCGGAGAAAGAGCGATAACGGTACCATTTTTAGTCATGATGGTGAAAGGAAGGGGATGGCTTTAGCTTTAGTGGGTGGAAATAGGAGCAACTTCGTTTTGCTAGGGTTTAGAATAAGTTGAAAGTTTTTAATCCAAGATTCTACAGAGTTAAAAGATTCTTTAGTCATCTGTTGCAAGGCTGTTAGTGAGAGGGCTGAGCAGACCAGTGTAGCATCATCTGTGTACTGTATGAGTGTTGCATGATGGATGGAGGTATGAAGATCATTTGTGAATAAGAAGAGGAGTGGCCCTAATATTGAGCATTGAGGTACTCCAATGGTTGTTGAAAATTGGGGGGATAGTTCACCTTCCCATAGAATAGATTGATGCCTGTTTATAGGTAGGTACTAGGTTATTGGCCCTAGGGCCTATATAAGTCTAGCCAAAAAGGTACCTTGGCTTTCACCACCCAAGAAAGTTATTTTCTTGTGCCCTTGTCGAACATAGTCACAGAAGTGATCCCCGGGGTGAATTTCCTATTTCCCATCCAATCATCAAGATGTTTCTTGAAGAGTGCTAATGGGGAACTTTGTTTGATATAAATAGGTAGTTTGTTTCAGAGTTCCAGTTTGAGGGAGAGTGTATGAACCAGGCAATAGCTGAGGGTGAAAAAGAGAGGGTAGTCAAGGTGTCAAGTAGTTTGGCATGGAACACTGTGTCAAATGCTCTAGAAAGATCCAAGAAGACTGCAGAGACAGGTTATTTCTATGTTCATGAATATAGTTAGTGAACGAGAGAAGGGCTGTAGTAGTGCGATGAAAAGGTCAGAAGCCATGCTGTGAACAGGACAGGAGGTTGTGTGTAAGCAGAAATTTCATAATTTGAGAGTGTACACTTCTCTCAAGCAGTTTAGATTGGGGGGGGGGTGGCAATGAGGCGGTAGTTAGAGAGTTCACATGAGTTGCCACCTTTGTGCAGTGGTATAATATGCGACACTTTCCAGAGGATTGGGACATAGGATTCTTGTAGAGAACGATTGATAAGAATAGAGATTGGATAGGTTAGTGCATCTGCAGCTATATGTAGGAACGCTGCAGGTAAACCATCAGCACCCAGGGTAGTGAGTTTTAGTTTCATGAGTAGTTTTTTAATTGTGGAGGTAGGGACAGGAGAGAAGGTAAAGGGAGGGATGTTAACTGGTGATTTTTTGGAGGTATGGCCAGTGTTATTTTGGTGTACCTTGGTGGATAGCGCAAGTATAGACTCGGTAAAATGCTCATTAAGTAGAGAGGCTATGTTAGCTGTATTATTGGTGGAAGTGGGAGCTGGGGTGCCTGTTTTGCTGGGTTTTAATAGGGAGTTAATTTTTTGCCAAAACTTTTTATGGTTTCTTGGATTTTTAGTTTGTTTTTTGTGGTAGAAATCTTCCTTGTCTAGTTTGATTTGTTTTTTGGCCTGTTTTCTTAGTTGAAGATAGTTCTGTTTGGCGAGGTTGGATCCATTTCTCTTCTAAACTTGCCAGACTTTATCTCTGGATTTAAGTAAGGATCTTGTGTCTCTACTTAGCCATGGTGCATAGTTTGCCGTGACTCGAATTTTCCTAGGTGGTGCGACTGATTTAAGGACATTGTTATATGCATTGATAGCATATTTATGTGCGATTGTAAATTCCTTTTTATTAAACCTGTTGCTCCTACTGCTACTGGAACTGCCTGGTTATCTTTTCTTCCACACTGCTCTCATTTCTGTTTGCAAATTATGGCCTATGTTGTTCATCTGACTGATAAAGGGCTTATTTGAAGTAAACCAAGACAGTTCCTGTAAGAAAGCTTCTCTCACTGTTAGAATCTAGAGGGTTGCTGTCCAACAGGTAGTTTACATAATCTAGTCCTATTGATATCCATGTTGATGACATCCGTTAATGCAATATTTGTTAATATGTTATTTCTTATACAAATTTGATTTGTATTTATTTTGATTAATTTTATACCAGTTTAGTAGTAGTTAGAATTCATTTGATTTTTTTTACATAAATTGCATTTATTTTAATATTATATGAGTCTATTGTCTGGTTATATTTTGTGTTTAATATTTTGTCTGTTCTTCAATTTGCGTTTGAATGTTGACATCCCATAATCCCACCTGAGTGGACAGGGTTACATAATTATGTATGCAACTTTTATGTTAATCAGCATACAGATTTTTGGTCAGTTGTACCTACTTTTCATAGAGCTTTGTCCAGATTTTTGATGTTTCCAGGTTGAGAGGTATGGTTATCCATCCCCTTTTTTTTTAGATCTATCTCTTCTGGTTATTGCAAAGTTTGGAAGTATTATTTCTGAGTCTTTTACATTGGGGTGTAGCCATGTTTCGGTAAGGGCTAGTATGTCAGGTTTATTTTGATCAATCCAGGCATGTAGTGGGGCTATTTTATTACATATACTTATAAGGTTCAGTGTAACCATGTTTTAATCTTGTGGTTAGGATTAGAGGGTGGACCTGGGTTAGGATGTATGTCTTCACATTTGAGTAAATAGGTAATGAGGACCGAGTACTATTGGAAGTGTTTTTTATTCATAGATGATGGTACTGGTGTCATGTGGTTTCAAAGGAGGCGAGGAGGCCAATTTGTAGCTTGAATAATATGGGAGGGTATAGGGGAAAAGCTGGGAGGAGATATGTGAGAAGCTGTGTTGTTTAGTGGGGAAATGGTTGTGTATTGATGTGTGGGGGTATGCGAGGATATAGTTGTAGCAAGGTTGAGAATTAAGAGAAAAGAAGTTAGGCAAGTTAGAAGGAGCATGTCAACTGTGATGGTGGGTTTAAAAAGTAGTAAAAGTGGTATTTATGTGTTAGAATGTAATATCAGGTGTAAATAGAGATGAATGTTATCTAGTGATATGGTAAAGTTGGAAACGTTTTGACTTCAGGGTGGGCTTTGACAATTTGGTGAGGTGTTTTAGCTTGTGATTTGTGATAAGGAGGGGGTGGGCATGATGTGATTGGTTAGCAGTAAAATTATGATGCAATGCTAGTTTGGTGTGTGTATAGTAGAAGAGAAGGTGGTAAGCCTGAGAGATTAATGTAAGATAGTTTGAGGTGGCGATTGTATTGTGATGGTGAAGTGGAATATGATGCAAAGAATTATAGTAGGGGGATGAGAATTCAAGGTGATGAATGTAAGGGAAAGCAGATAAGTGTGGTTAAACAAAAGTAGGTATAGTGTGAAGAAAATGTGGGTATGGACAAGGTAGAGTTGTATATAACTGAATAATAGGAATGACAGGGAGTGGTTTGCATGGGATATGAGTAGAGGTGTTGGGGGTAGGTGGGATATGGGGGCATGGCAGATGAGCAGAGTGAGATGAGCAAACGGAGTAGGAAGACTCCCTCCCCTAGATGGTTTACCACCATAAACAGTCAATGAGGTAGAATGTTCATGGATACAAAGAAAAGGTCTCTCAACTCTAAACACTTGACTTGAATCACAGCATTTAATTTTATGGTTATGGGCTTTTCATTATCTTTCCAGGGATATATTACACTGATAAGAGTAAAATATGCTAAAGTGTTGATTTAGCTTCACCTTCAGCAGTAAAAGGCCTGTGAGTGTGAGTAAGTGGGGGGTGGGGGCATCTTTCCAGGAGATTCAGCACTACAAAACAGAACACACTAATGCATGATTTAACAAATTAAGTTATTAGTTTGAGTCTCGGAAATTTCCTTACATAGATTTAACTCAATGTATTGTTCCTTGTGAACTTTTGCAACTTCAGGTGAAATTTAGCTGTGCAAGTTCTTTAGTTAGTGGGATACACTAACTTTTGCAGAAGCAGTAGTCAGACTTAGGATCATAGGTAGTTACTAGGCTATTGGCCCTGAGCCCCTTACAAGCCTAGCCAAGAATTTAGCCCATGTTCCAACAAGTCAGCACTCTATGCCACTGTCCAGCAGGGACACAGGTGGAATCGCAGGGGTGTATTTTCTGTTCCTCATCCAGTTATCCAGGTTGCCCTTAAAAAGGATTAATGAGATACTCTGCTTGACTCAAGCATATACTTATGACTTACTATTTGCTTGATTCACTGGGGGGGAGGATTACTTGATGGTTGAACTAGATAGGTAAAGTGCTATTTGTCTATACTCAGTTTGGCAAACAAAGTAGTGCACTATATTTCACAGTTGTGCATTTCTGCTTTCTAGCCTTTAAACAAGAAAATAAGGAAGCTAACAGGAGATATTTGTAGGTGTGCAAGTTTGAGATTACTAAAAACAAAAATAGTGGCTTCCACAGTATAGAAGGACAGAAAGGAAAATAGACTAAACTCACAAGAGATATGAGTTATTTGCATGCAAGCGTGGGGTTAATGAGATGTAGGTTTACAGATGTTAGAGGTACAGGTAGAATGCCTGTCTGTTACACAACATACAGTCTGTAAATGTGATATTTAAGGACTTAGGAAAAGGCAGCTTGAGGGTGTAAAGAATAGTTATGTAAAATCTTACCCATAACCATAGATGTTCTTCTCTTTCATGTTGCAGTATTCTTGGTGTGAGATTTCCTGCCTTCAGGTGACCCGTAAGTCGGCTCCTATACAAAAGCTTCAGCTTGGCTGTTGCAGCTGCATGGGACGTCACACGTAGGGCCATAAATCAGGGACTCTATGTGTGATGTCTGCACGCACAATCCTCAGAACTTGAAGTTAAGCAGGTAAAGTAGATGGCCCAACAGGATATGCTGCCAAAGGTGACATGTATAATGCCCTGGGTCTCTTCTATAATGGAGAGAGGCATCAGGGATAGTTATACTGGTAGAGTCTGTGAGGGGGAATGGTGGGTGGGAAGGAATACTGCAACATGGAAGAGAAGGACATCTATGGTTATGGTAAGATTTTATACAACTGTTATATGTCCTTCTATTCCTATGTTGCAGTATTCTTGGTGTGGAAGAGTACCACAGCTTAGTTTGATGAAAGGGTGGCAGATGCGGAAGATGATTCCACAAAGCCTTGTAGGATTGCCCTGGCAAATCCTGCGCATGCTTTGGAAATTTGGTCCAGTTTGTAGTGTTTGGTGAAAGTGTGTACAGTGAACCATGTAGCTGCTTCCATAATGGAAGCTCTGTCCATGCCTTTTTGGAAGGCCTTAGAAGTGGCCACTGCTCTTGTGGAGTGTGCCGTAACCCCAACTGGAGGGTTGTTTCCATGGTGTGAGTAGCAGAAAACGATTGTCTTGCTAATCCAGGATGCAATGGTCTGTTTGGTGACTGCCTTCCCCAATGCCCTGGGGTAGAAAGATACAAAGAGTTGTTTGGATTTCCTAATGTCTTTAGTCTTGTCCAGGTAAAATCTCAGTTACCTGTGGACATCTAGGGAGTGGAGTATCTTCTCTCTCTGGTTAGAGGGAGAAGGGAAAAAATTGGGTAGGTGAATGAATTGATTTAGAGATAAGTCATTGACTACCTTGGTTAGTTCTCAGATTGACCCTGTCCCTATGAAAAATTGTATAATGTGAGCATGCCATCAAGGCTTGTAGCTCAGAAAACCTTCTGGCAGAGGTAATAGCCACTAACAGTACTGTTTTCCAAGTACAAAACTGTAGAGAGGCTGTATTAGCTGGTTCGAAGGGGGGCTGGGTGAGTTTTTCCAGGATGAAGTTCAGGTCCCATGGAGGAGGGATAGGCTTCTTAGGTGGTCTGATATGTAAGACGCCTTTAAGGAAGAGTTTCACATGTAGCCTGGCTAACAAGGGCGAATCTAGAGGTAAACAGGCTGATAATGCGGAGAGGTGTATTTTCACTGATGAATAGGAAAGTCCACCCTTTATAAGTTGACAGATATATGAGAGGACTAGGGGGGGTGTGAGCCTCATAAGGGTCCCTTTCCTGTCCTAGACACCACTGAGTAAATCTTTCCCATTTCGCAAGGATGTGATTTTCTAGTACTGGGTTTCCTGGCCTCCCTCAGGACTGATAGCAAGTCCTCTGAATAGTGGTGTCTGAATAGGGTTAGTAATTTATCATCCACAGAGTCAGGGATAGCATTTGCAAGTGTGGGTGTAGAAGAGTTCCTTTGTCTTGTGTCAGAAGGTCCACCTTGTGGGGTAACTTGCAATGATTGCCCTTGGCTAAATTGTATAGAAGGGGGAATCATTGCTGCCTTGGCCAGTAGGAAGTCACTAGCAAGATTTTTGGTTTGTCCTTCCTGATTTTCAGAA
The DNA here is from genome assembly GCF_019279795.1 of Protopterus annectens. Taxonomy (NCBI): domain Eukaryota; kingdom Metazoa; phylum Chordata; order Ceratodontiformes; family Protopteridae; genus Protopterus; species Protopterus annectens. The sequence continues at coordinate 1,171,258,446 of NC_056748.1, forward strand.
GGACTTTCTGAATCAGAGGGAAGGGGGGGGGCATAAAGGAACTTTCCCTCCCAGTTGAAACTGAAGGCGTCTACTATCCAGGTTTGGGTGGAGTAAGTCTTTGTGCCGAAGGTCTGCAGTTGCCTGTTCTGGGGAGAGGCAAGCAGGTCTACTTGTGGAGTGCCCCACCGGTGGACTGTGTCTAAGAAAACCATCCTGTCCAGCATCCATTTGTGTTGTGGAGAGGATGTTCTGCTCAGGAGGTCTGCTTGCTTGTTGTCCTGCGAAGGGATGTAGCTGGCTTGCAGGGATATGTTGTGCTGGGATGCTAGGTCCCAAATTAGTAGGGCTAGCCCGCACAATTGGTATGCCTTGGTACCTCCCTGTTTATTGATGTACCACATTACAGTGGTATTGTCCGTCACTATCTGAACAGGACCTGGTAGGAGTAGGGGTAAGAAAGTTTGTAGAGCTAAAAGAACTACTGTCATCTCCTTTACATTGATGTGTTTGGTTATCATGGGAGGTTGCCACTGGGCTTGGACTCTGTAAGAGTGCAAGGTGGCTCCCCAACCTGAGTCTGAGGCATCTGTATGCAATATTTGTGTGGGTTGAGGGGGCTGCAGTGGAACCCCCGGGTTTAGTTGTACTTGTTTGATCCACCAAATGATTTCCTTCTTTAAACAGGGAAGAAGGGGAATAACTTGTTCCAAGTGATTCTGGTGTTGTGATCAGATATTTCCGAGGTACCACTGCAGTTTTTGCATATGCATTCTGGCCAATGGTAGCATGGTGATGGTTGCTGCCATCAATCCCAGGAGTCGAAGGAATTGCCTTGCAGTGACTGTCTGGGAGAACAAGACTTCCTGGAAGTGGGACGCTAGAGACAGCACCTTGTCCTGTAGGAGAAAGACTTTCATTTGGTCTGGATTAATTCTGCAACCTAGGAATATCTTGTCCTTGTCTGGGTTCAGGGAGGACTTCTTGAGGTTTGGGGTGAACCCTAGGCTTTGTAGTAGGGACATAGTGAAGTGTAGATTTCTTAAGAGGGAATCTTCTGACTGTGCCAGGATAAGGATGTCATCCAGATATGGGTAAATCTGGATTCCTTGGATCTTGCAGAAGGCAATGGCTGGGGCTAGGTACTTTGTAAACACTCTTGGGGCAGTGGATGAGCCAAAGGCCAAGGCCGTAAATTGGAAGTGCGAGGATGGGCCAAGGAAATGCAGGAAACGTCTGTGTGAGGCCCTGATAGGAATGTGCAGGTAAGCATCTTTTAGGTCCAAGGTGACTATGAAAGCATTTGAGGGTATGAGGGGCAAGAGAGTGGGCAGTGACAGCATTTTGTAGGATCGTACCTGCAGGTAAAGGTTTAGGAAGGAGAGATCCAAAACGGGTCTCCACAGTCCTTCCTTTCGAGGGACCAGGAACAAATGAGAGTAGAATCCCTTTCCTTCTTGCCCTGTGGAAACAGGCTCTATTGTGCCTTGTTGTTACAGGTCTGACAGAATTTGTGGAAGGAGATGTCATTTATTTTGGGGTGGAAATGGAATGCCTTTCCAGGGGGGAATTTGTTTCCAGGATAGGAAGTATCCTTTTTGAATAATGGTTAAGACCCATTGGTCTGTGGAGATTTTCTGCCAGAAGGGGAAACAGTGAGTAACACGAGCTGAGAGGGGCAGATGAGCAAGGCAGTCACGCATTATTGGGACCTCCCCTGTCCTGAAAGGGCTGTCTAGGTTGAGGAGGTGGGCCAGTGGGCCTGGATGAGGAATGCCTTCTAGTTCCTTTTCTGGGTCTGGAGGAGGAGGCAGCAGAATGCGGGTTACCCCTAACAAAGGTAGTCTTAGCTGGGTAGTTCCTATAAAATTTGGGTATAGGGGATACCAGGAGATGTTTGATATCCTGTAACTCTTTGCTTTTTTCCTGCAGATTCTTAAATAGGTCTGCAGATTGCTTTCCAAATAGGAAGTTGTGATCCAGGGGAGCATCCAAGATTTTGGACTTCAAGTCCTCTGGCAGATTTTGTAGTCTAAGCCAAGAATATCTCCTAAGGACAGATGCTGATGGTGCAGAGTGAACAGAAGATTCTGAAGTATCGTAGCTGCATCTTATAGAGTGTCGAGCCACTTGTAATGCTAAGGATAATTTGTAGGATATATCCGATGTCCTTCAAGGATGCATCTGCAGTCCTTACAAATGGGTTGTCCTGTCGTCAGGCAGCCCTTCGGTCGGCCGGATTCCAAAGTCTGGGTCTGGCCTCGGCTGGTGTCGCACTTCACCCGACGTCATAGCTGCAGTTATTCGGGTATAAAGGCATCAGCCGACGCCATTTTCCTCAGTCTTTCTTGCCGCGTGACGCCCGAAGCAGAAGCTGTTCGCAAGTGCCGGTCGGTCAGAACCAGAGATTTCTACTACCGAATACTACTTCGAAGACTTCTAAAAAGCTACGTACCCCGTTGGGGACTCTTTCTTGCCTCAGCCGATGTCAGAAAAAGTGAATAACTGTTTAACTTGTGGGAAACAAATACCTCATAAAGATTTCCACTCTTACTGCTTACCCTGTTTAGGCCCAGACCACGACGTAGTAGCTTGTCTAGCCTGTGCTTCTTTTAACCGGCGGACGCTTAGACGTCGGTCTGAATTTGCTGAGGAGTTTTTCGGCACCGATTTCGCTTATATTATGCCATCGGATCCTCCGACTACGCAAATGTCTAAAAAACGCAAAGAAAAGGACCGACACTCGCGGTCCGCGGTTTCGGCCAAAACCGCGGTTAAGCCGACCACGAGTGTCTCGGTTTCGGCTGAAACCGAGCAAACGGTTCTTCCTTCAGCCGAAAACTTACCTTCTACCGAGGCCTCTTCCAACCTGGTGGAGTCGGCCTCTGAAATCCCTCCTGCGGTTGCAGTTTCTTAGGAACTATCTGACACTATTCCCTTGGATATTTCAACCCCTGCACGTGGAGCTGCTAGGCCACCTGCAGCCATGTCCATTAAGGCCTTTGCCAGGGCTAAAGCAGCTAAGACTACTAAAACTATGCCTGCTAAGCCCCCCTCTCACAGGCCTAGCTCTAGTTCACAGATACTCAGTTTAGCAGAGGATCTCATTTCTTTAATCCGGGGATCCCAACCTCATCCAGACAGGGCCTCTCAGCCTCCTCCTGAGAAGAGGCCTAGAGCAGAGCCCCCTCAACCTATTTCCACAGATGAATCCTCTGATGATTCAAATGATACAGACCCTCCAGAGGCTCCTTTCTCCCCTTATGAAGACTCTGATGCTGAAGAGTCCATCCCTTCTGCCTCTCTGCCTGAGGAATTTTCTTTTGGGGAAACCTTGCATGCTATGAGGGAACAATTTCAGTGGCAGGGACAGGATTTTTCAGACTCCAGAAAAAGGCTTAGAACCTTTCTGCATTTACCACAACATAGGCCTTTAGCCATTCCTCCAGTTCTTTCTGTTGTAGATGATGCATTTAATGATGCTTGTACTGCTCCTGATTCTCTACCTCCGGCCCCTGCTAAGCCTGATAGATACTACAGGGTCCCGGACACGCATTACCTTTTGTATAAGGCTCCTTTCGCAGATCCCGAGACTATCTCCCAAGGGCCTAAGGCTGTAGCAGCTACCTCTGCTAAAAAACCCCTCCCCTCTGAAAGGGAATCCAGATCCTTAGAGAGATGGGGTAAGAAAGTTTACACTTCTGCTACTCTTTCAGCTAGGGCCTTGAACTGTCAATTTCACATGATCCAGTATCAAGAATTTATGCTAGACCAGTTAACCAAAAAACTGTCCTCTGATGAAGCATTAGACAAAAAATCTGTTCAGGAAATGGTACATAACATTCAGCAAGTCAGTAACCATTCTTTAAAATGCGGCTATGATGCACTGGAGGCTTCCTTTAGATCAGCCATGACTGGCACAGTTATCAGAAGGTATGCATGGTTAAAAGAGCAGGCCTTGCCAGACCATGTCAAGTCCAAACTATTAGATGCTCCTATGGATAAGATCAATTTGTTTGGCTCTCCTGCACAACAGCTGCTAAAGAAGATGGAAGAGAAGGCAAAATCTGTCCAAACAGTGAAAGATTTCTTACAGGTCCAACCTCCAAGGTTTAGCAGGAATTGGCCCTCCAAGAATTGGTCCTTTCCAGACTCCTCCAGAGCTCAGAGAGGCAGAAATAGGCGTTCAAGAGGCAGAAACCAATCCAGGGGTGCCTATAGGGGACGCCAGTGGCAGGGTAACAACCAGCGAAGTACAGCCACAGACACAGCCACCATCGCAACTACAGGACAATCACAGTGACTTGGCACTCGCTCCGCCTACCAGGGAACAACTAGAAGCACCCTTAGGCGGGAAGCTAGCCTTATTTTCAATAAACTGGCATTACATCACAAGAGACAAGTGGATTTTACAGACAATAGACCAAGGCTACAGGTTTCACTTCCATACTCTACCAGGGAAGAGAGGAATGCCAAACCTACTTCCAAATCAAAAGACAGAAGCTCTAAAACAAATATCTCAATGATTAAGGATGAGAGCTGTGGAAAAGGTACCATCTATGGAGCAAGGAAAGGGATTTTACTCCAGACTTTTCCTGGTACCAAGAAAAGAGAGCAAATGGAGGCCTATTCTCGACCTGTCCGCTTTAAACACTTTCCTCATTGTTCCAGAATTCAAAATGCTGACTCTACAGCAGCTTCTTCCCATGCTGGGCAAGGAGTCTTGGCTGGTAACTCTAGATCTCAAGGAGGCATACCAGCACGTCCCCATACGACCAATTTGCAGAAGATACCTCAGATTTCTTGCAGGATCAGAGCATTATCAATTCTCAGCATTGCCCTTTGGCTTATCTACTGCGCCCAGAGTATTCACGAAATGCCTGGCATCAGTAATTGCTCATTGCAGGCTTCAGGGAATCCAAATTTACCCCTACCTGGACGACTGCCTGATACAAGCGGACAACAAAAACAAGCTAACAGAAGACTTACAAAGAGTCATTTACCTGCTACAAGCCCTGGGATATACAGTCAATATAAAAAAAGTCAAGACTAATACCATCCCAAAGAATAACCTTTTTGGGTGCAGACCTGGACACATCAAAACAAATGGCATTCCTAACAGTAGAAAAGCAAGAGCAACTACCTCTCTACTTCTTGGCATTAACAAAGCAGAGCCAGCTAACAGCAAGAAAAGTACTGCAAGCCCTGGGCTTCATGGCATCCTGCATAATACTGGTCCCTCATGCCAGATTGCATATGAGAAAGCTACAGTGGTACCTAAAGAATTTATGGTCTCAACACAAACACAGCCTAGAAACCAAAATTCCAATTATCCCATGCCTGAAGCAAGAGTTCCTATGGTGGGCTCAGGCCTGCCAATCAAACACAGGATTGCCCTTCTACAGCATTCAACCAAGCCAAACCATCACGACGGACGCCTCAGACCTCGGTTGGGGGGCCCACATGCTGGACAAGTGCATGCAAGGCTGATGGACTCAAGACCAGCTGCACCTGCACATAAATCTAAAGGAAATGCTGGCAGTAAAATTGGCAATCCAGACATTCAGACCATTTCTCCGAGAAGGTCAATTGATGATAAGGACAGACAACACCACAGTTATGTGGTACATCAACAAACAGGGAGGCACACATTCGTACCCTCTATGCCGGATGGCACTGGAACTATGGAATGGGGCTCTGACCTACAACATTCAGTTACAAGCTATTTTTGTACCAGGAAAAGAAAACATTCTAGCAGACATATTAAGCAGGACTACCACGGATGCCCACGAATGGATGCTGCATCCGGACATCTTCAAAGCCATTACAAGAAAATGGGGACTCCCAGAAATAGACTTATTTGCATCCCCACGCAATCACCAGCTAAAGAAATTCTGCACAAGGACGTACCACCCACTTGCTTGGAAGGTGGACTCCCTATCTTTCAGTTGGAAAAACCTGACAGCATATGCATTCCCACCACTTCCTTTGATGCACAAGGTGCTATTGAAGATCAAAGAGGACCGTCCAAGGATCATTCTGATAGCTCCAGACTGGCCAGGGCAACATTGGTACCCATTACTAAGGAGCATGTCTCGGGAACTAATATGGACTCTACCCCTGGTTCCATTGCTGTTAACACAGAACAACTACAACATCCTGCATCCAAACCTGAAAACTCTGCAGCTGACTGCCTGGAACATCACATAAGATCAATTAACCCAAATTTATCCCAAAGGGTTAAAGACATTATCCTTGAGGCTCGCAGACCCTCAACAAGAAAAAAATATGCAGCAAAATGGAAAAGATATCTCATTTGGAGTACTGCAAAGGGAGAAGATGTGTCACTGGTAAACATAGCCAGCACCTTGGAATACTTGGCAGAGCTCTTCCACACAGGCCTGTCCTATTCTTCCATCAAGATACATGCATCAGCTATTTCAGCAGAATACAGCTTGGATCCTCCTGTCTTCTCACATCCTCTGCTCAGGCAGTTTCTGAGAGGAATTAAAAATGTAAAACCTCCAAGGAAACCACCATTGCCAGCATGGGACTTGAACTTTGTGCTAGAGAAATTGACACTTCCTCCTTTCGAACCAGCAGCAACAGCAGAATTACAATACTTATCATGGAAGACTGCTTTCCTGCTGGCAATCACTTCAGCAAGAAGGGTATCTGAACTACAGGCATTAATGGCAGTGCAACCCTTCCTGATCTTCCATCAAGATAGAGTGTCCATGAGAACAAATCCTACATTCATGCCTACATTCTGCCTAAGACTCCAGAGTGTCTTTAAATCAGGCTATCCACCTACCTACATTCTTCCCCAACCCACAGAACAGGGGAGAAATACTGTTGCATACCTTGGATGTACATAGACAGTTACGCTACTACCTGGACAGAAACAAGGGCAATAGAAAAACTGACCAGCTACTGGTAGCATATGCAACAGGAAGGGAAGGAAAAGCAATTTCAAAACAGACAATCTCCAAGTGGATAGGAAATTGCATTAGATTTTGTTACTCCTACCATGGAAAGAAAACTCCAGAGAACATCAGGCCTCACTCTACAAGGGCTACAGCCACTACCACAGCTTTCTTACGAGGAGTGGCTACCAAGGACATTATAGAGGCTGCTACTTGGACCTCCGTGCATACATTTGCCAAGCATTATAATTTACCTTTATACTCTAGATCCCGAGCAGGTTTTGCCACTGCTGTTTTGCAAGGGATCCTAACTACACCATAATCTCTTTTTTCCTCCTCCCCTAGTTTGGCTATGGTATTCTACCCATTTGTAAGGACTGCAGATGCATCCTTGAAGGACATAGTACAGTTTTGTACCTACCATAAATGTAGATGTCCGATAGGAATGCATCTGCAGTCAGGATTACCCACCCACCTTCCCCTCTGTGGTACTCCTAGGGTATTTGCCCATCTTATAGCTAGCTGGGGGGGGATCTATTACGGTGTATTTGTTTGTATATATGTACATACATGCTTATTTTTTGTGTTTGCTCTCTACTATTTGGAATCATTGGCATTTATCCAAATTTAGCCTTCCAAGAGGGCACCTGGCATCTGGGGCAAGAAACACTGAGGAAAATGGCGTCGGCTGATGCCTTTATACCCGAATAACTGCAGCTATGACGTCGGGTGAAGTGCGACACCAGCCGAGGCCAGACCCAGACTTTGGAATCCGGCCGACCGAAGGGCTGCCTGACGACAGGACAACCCATTTGTAAGGACTGCAGATGCATTCCTATCGGACATCTACATTTATGGTAGGTACAAAACTGTACTTTTTAATGGGACTGTCAAGAATAGAAGCCAACATAGAGGTGGCTTGGGATACTAAGTCCAGGGCATACTTGGTCATGTGTGTCTGATAGTTAATGACTCTGAAAGCCAAAGTGG